>NC_140179.1:25976332-26241332 GCF_963971535.1 Notolepis coatsorum | reverse complement strand
TAGCCCAGGTGCTTTCACCTTTCCGGGGCATAAATCTGTGGCCTCTCCCTGAGCATGAAATGTCACGGGGGGGGCGCCTGGTGCAGCTGGCAAAGTGTAGATTTATAACCCATTTAAGCTGGAGGCTACGGGTCGAGGTCTTTAAGGAGCAGAGCGAGGGCTTCAACCCTGAGTCCCCGCATGACATCGCATTATTTCAACACCCATCACTCCACCGGTTTTATCTCCACCAGCCCACCCCCACCCACACAGCCCAGATACCCATGTGTGTGTGTGTGTGTGTGTGTGTGTGTGTGTGTGTGTGTGTGTGTGTGTGTGTGTGTGTGTGTGTGTGTGTGTGTGTGTGTGTGTGTGTGTGTGTGTGTGTGTGTGTGTGTGTGTGCGTGTGTGTGTGCGTGCACTTCGACTACACCATTAGGACGCTGAGATGAGTCACCTAACCCGACCTTGTTTTCGTGGCAGCAGCAAGTAACTAATTCTCTCTTGCTGCCTGGAGGCGTTCCTGAAAAAGAGCATCAGCTCAGCGAACCTACCCTGGGTAAATAAAGGTTAATAAAAAAAAGAATAAATAAAAAATAAACAGCCTCGCGTCAGAACTGAGGAACAGCCTCACGCCAGAACTGAGAAACAGGAGCCAATTTAGTAAACTGTTTGCCCTCATCGACCTGCTCCACTTCCCAACAACAACAAGAAAAGTGTTCTGGCTGTTCCGCTCCGCCTCCTTTAGCCTCATTGCCTAAATATTCATCCCGAGTGTTTGTGCCGCTCTCCGCCTTGTTGCACACGCCGCCACGAACAGCGTCATGCACCATTGCTATGGTGCAATGCTATGCCACAACAACCCAGTCCAATAGTACCTCTGTGTGTCTCTTCCGAGAAGGAACCGAGTTCCAATTGAATTGGCATTAATCGAATGAGACACGATCATAAGGATGGCTTGTTTTTCCTTGTTTTTAAAAACCCAAAATTGCAATTTTTCTAAAAATAATCTCAACATTCTACACGACTCACATGTCTCTCGTTGGCCGACAATGAATGTGATTCTCCCGGGTATCGTCTCGAGTCAAGGGGATTATCGTCTCGTGCGGCAGACGGCTATAATGTGGGGGAATGTTAGCAGCCAACCCTGCCCGTTTATAGCGACGGTGACTCTGGAGGCAGAGCAGTCGTCTGGTAATCGGAAGGCCCCCAGTTCGATTCCAGCTCCCCCTATAGCATGATGAGCAGCTCGCCCTGCATGGTCGCCGTCTGTGTGGGTGAATGTGAAGTGGATCAAGCACTATATAAATTCAGCCCATTTACTATTCATAAAGTGCTCTTGTCGAGACAAACCATGTCAACATAGACAATTTCCTGTTCACCTCACTTGTACGAATGTACTGTAACAAATGTCAAATTATAACTAATGATCTTCTTTTTTATTATTATTATAATTTTTTACAAATCACCATCTGGGGTTGATACATGAAACAAGTTGATTTCCCACAGCATGGCGGGGTATAACCAAAACAACCTAACGGTCTCCGCAGTCGAGTCGTTTAAAACTCGGCTAGAACAATTCCAATCAAATATGAAGTGTACACAGACATACTTCACGCTCGGGGGAAGAGGTCGTCTTTAATTGCTTTCTATTCAGTGCGTACCTTCGTCTAATTGACTCGAGGCGAGGTGGTTATTCTGACCTAGCAAAGGCTTGATCGGTTAGATGACTAATTGGCTGGGGAATCACAATGTCGCTAGATTGGAACTATGGACCCCGTCTGACATGTCTCAGCTTGTAAAGTCGGCCTTTTGTCCAACATGATTACAAATCTCCCTGATTCCGTTTGTAATATTTGTATCATTCAGTTTTAATTTGGATCTTTCTTTCTTTTTCTTTTCATCCGTGTTTTTGTCTAATTTATTTAAGTGATTTTTCTTTTCCTTTATCTTTATTCCTTTATTAAGGGGCAACAGTGGCTCAGGAGGTTCCCGGTTCGATTCCTGCTCCACCGGGGAAGTGTGTCGAGGTGTCCTTGAGCAAGACACTTAACCCCTAACGGCTCCTGATGAGCAGGTCGGCACCTTGCATGGTTGTCTCTGTGTGTGAATATATGAGTGACTGGGTGAATGTGAGGCATAACTTGTAAAGCGCTTTGGATAAAAGCAGACAATTTACTAATAAACCTCAATGCCTTTTTCAAGAATAAATAAAGGTTTGAAATGAATTGACATAATTGCAAACAGCGGCAGATTCCATCGTGCCCATCAGGGAGACTGTCTGAGAATAGCTGAACAATATCAACAAACACATTCAAATAACTCCATTCTCCATTCAAAAAAGCGTGCTGCACTCTTCATCACCTGCCTTCATTGCTGCCTTCAAATCACGCCTAGATATTCATAGTGTTCTCATGTGTGTGTCGTTGCGTTTCACTGTCAATATCATTCAATGTCACGTCACACAGCTCATTGGCCACTGTTTGATCACAATCACCTGTCGTTTGCCTACCAAGATGATTGGCCATGAGTTATTGGCCAAAACAAAAACTTGATAAATAATCAGTTAAACTATATGCTTAAGTTGTCAAATACTCCTGTGCTGCTTGTTTTGAAAGATAAAACAAGAAGCCTAAATCTTTTTCATTTATTTTTTGCAGCGTCCATGTTGTCATTATGTCCAACCCAAAAGTACTAGCTTGCGTTCAGTAAAGTCCTCAGAGAGACCGATAATGCAAGCGTGATTCATTCAGAGTTCCATCTTATCTGCTTCACTGAATAAACAGCAACAATGTCAAAATGTTTCTTTGTAGACTAGCACAGAGTATTTGTTCATAGAAATATTAAATTACTCCCAGACCCTCTCTGTCCCGTCTCTGCTCAATGCTCCGTCTCTCGTACTGGAAGATGGCGAGAGCAGCCATAGTAACGGAGACACTATGCTTCTTATTTCTGTTCCAAAAAACAAACATTTGAACCGACACGGACAACATGACACACATGCAAACACACATTTGGGGAACCGGTCCATCCATGGGAATGCATTACATATAAGAGTTGACTTTGTTCAAAGCTGGAAATGTGTACCATGTAATGTTAATGAATATATTTGGTCCTCCAATAAAGCATGTAACTAAAGATCCTATTGGAGAGGAAATATCTCTCACTATCAATAGAATGATGTCCTCAAACTAGCGATTCAAACGGTACGCTGCAGAGATCCATCTTAACGGGTGATTTAATCTTGTATTGTGTCTAGAAATTGTTTTAAAACAAACGAAAGAATCTGCTGAAGGGGGTGAGATCATGTTACTTGTTCCAAAACAAATGAGCCGCTAGTTTCAAGGATTTTCTCAAAAAAAGATAAATTGATCTTTAAATAGAGGAGACGAGGTGCCTCATTCCAGGATAGACGACTGTTTCAACACATTTCTTGAGTTCAGTAGGATTAGAGCCAGTAAGATTGTTTCTCTCCACTGGCATATGTTTTCACTTGTTTTCTGAAAGTAGGACAATAGGGGACGTATTGTGAAAATTGTATTTTCCTGTGTTTTACATTGTGTTTACAGAATGAGGGGTTATCCCAACAACAAGAAAATGTTAAATATGAACATACCACAAATCTTCAAATAAAATAGACCCAAATAGACACCTGTCCCAAATAAAAGCAGGCTGTTTTTACGTGACAAATAAAGGCAGGTCTCAATTAGAAGCCCGGTCTACATTAATCATTTGTCTGGTTTCCATTGACGCTGCAAAGCAGACTTATTTTTAACGGTACATGAATGAATGAATGAATGAATGAATGAATGAATGAAAACTTTATTAACAGATTGCAGAATGGGTACAGTGCAGTACAGCTCAATACATACAATTGTTAAGGGGATGCAGACCAGAGAAAGACTTTCGTCTTGTTTCCACCAGGGTCCCCCATTTCCAATTCATCGTAAATATACATAATACATAACGGTGTTATGCTGAAGGCTTCACCTTCTGAGCCTCCACTATGTCACCAACATCTTTATTTAATCACATTTCCATCATTTAGCAGGTTACCATCAATCTTGGTATCCAAGCTGATAGAATCACTGCATTAATGGAAGAGCAGGAGCTAAGTCTTTCATAAGCACCACTGAGGATCTCAGTGAAGGATAGGATTAGTAGATGAATACCCAATTCTTTATTTGTTTTTAATTGATGTGTACATGCTGGTACATGTCATAAAAGGATTATTCATACTGGTTTAAATAAACTATTTGATATTTCCTATATTTGCTAAGAAGGATTCTTTTGTGCAAAAGGAATTAAGAGACTTGTCCCATATAAAGGTGGGGTGAGTTTAGTGATTGAAGCAAATAATAGCCAGGGCTATTAATGGTTTTACGGGTAGTGCAGTTTCTGTAGTTCGGCTGTGACAAGAACCCTCCCTTGAACCTAAAATATGTTTCAGACAAAATGTTTAACATTAACCCTTTCTCCGCCGATGACGTGTTTACACGTCATTCCTCGCCATGCGTAATCTGCCAATGACGGGTTACGGCGTCTTTGAGATCAATATTTCATATTTTCGTCATGGTATTCACATTTCACCCACGGAGTCTTTGCTGGTGTTGTAGGACTCCGCTCAACTCTGCAACGCTTCAATACCGCCACCTGGTGGCCGATCGGCGAGTTGCCAAAACCAGAAGTGGCCGGAAGTGCTTAGTCCGTCCCCTATTCCGTCCGGCCACTCGCTATCGCTCGCAGGACTCTATCCAGACACCGTGCATATCGATCCGTTGCCATAACTCAATAAACAACATGATTGGACGTATATTAGTATTATACAAACCGGAACTGGATCACCTAGATCAACATCCCATAATAGCGACCTTTTTGCTCCACGCTCATCACCCAACGGTAAGAGGAGACTGGGGTGAGTTTCAGTGTTTTTCTTTACCATTTTCGATACAAACTGCTCTGATCTATATATCACCCATACCACATAAATTATTTAACGTCGGTCATTGAATTATAAACGACCCCCCCCCCCCCCCCCTCCGGTCAACCGCAGATGATCAGTCAACACGTCTAGGATCATGTACAGTTGAAATTTTTTATCTGGCGTCGATCGGTATCAAACTGCATTTGATGATCTAATATATGCATTTATGGCTATATCTCACGTTCTATGAAATACTGCAGAAAACGATAAAAACATATTTATACTCTAGACCGTATTATTGTATGAATGTGTGAATGAAAAAGTAAAACGTTCCTACATCCTGAACGATAGATAATTGATGTTGAATGGGCCATAGTAATGTCAATTTAGCAATACAATTTAAAAAGTTATAGCCCTGCAAAGAAGGTGAACATCTCCATAGACAAATAGAGCTGGCAGAGAGGCTACAAGGATGGATATAAGCTCCGGCAGAGAATGGGTTAAGTTTGATATGATATTACTGGATCTTGAGTCATATTACGTCTAGTTTGACAGTTTGATATGAATTTTGTTCGACGGTACAGGCTCATGCACCACTGCTAGATACGATAATTATCATATTTGTACGATAAAAGTGCCTCACTCAGGCACAGAAACAGCCTGCTGAGAACAGGACTGAAACAGAGAGGTATAGAGGCTGCTAGAATGAGAACAGGACTGAAACAGAGAGGTATAGAGGCTGCTAGAATGAGAACAGGACTGAAACAGAGAGGTATAGAGGCTGCTAGAATGAGAACAGGACTGAAACAGAGAGGTATAGAGGCTGCTAGAATGATAACAGGACTGAAACAGAGAGGTATAGAGGCTGCTAGAATGAGCACAGGACTGAAACAGAGAGGTATAGAGGCTGCTAGAATGAGAACAGGACTGAAACGGAGAGATATAGAGCCGCTAGAATGCATATGTGTTAAATACATGTTTAAGGGACCTCAGAGACCGGACTACAATATGTAAACGTAAAGATATATTTAATATACTCGTTGAAATGTGGTGTACAGACACTGTGTAAATGTCTGACCGGTAGAACCAGACGACCTTTGGAGACTGTATCTTCTCTCCCGATTAGCCCTTAACGTTCCACCATCAGAGATCTAGTCACACCATAGGCCCAGGGTATAGTTAACGAGTCCCAGGGAGTGACGAATGTACAAGGATCCTACGTAAACCCTAGGCAGTAGGCATCACCCCTTTGTGTCTCGTAATCACATGGTATTCATTCCTTTTGAAATCTCTGACCGGGCAATAACAGACAGAAAGCCAGGGGGCGCTTATAGATTTCTGCCTATAGCCCGGTTAGAAAACGAAACTGTATGATCCCTTACAACAAGATAGTATCATGGTAGTTTGATGGTGGTTTCAGTCTTACAATGGTAAAAATAATGATACTGCCATAGTAGAAGTCATGCATCGTCATGAAAACACTTTTGAGCTTAGATAATACCATGGTATAATCCAATTCAAACCATGATACCAATAGTAACAATATGGTTATTTTCACCTTTTTCTTTGTCACTACCATCATCAAAAAGAATCATCATAAAAGAATTATGGAAATGCCATTCATCTTTTTGTATGGGATATGGAGGTGTTCTCTTGTTAGCCCCTCGGTGGTATCTATTAGAATTCATTTATTTCTATCTATATCAGGATCAGATAACCTGTAAAGGGGAGTAAAAAAATAAAGAAAGATCTTTCTAATGTAAATTGGTTCCAGCACTTGAAAAACTGGAGCGGTTTTGTATGAATTCATCCACTTTTGTAATGAGTAAAGCTGAACAACCATGTACCTGCACAATCAAAGTCTTGGTACTGTATAGGAATGCAATCGTATATTACTTATTGATATCAATAACTATTATGATTATTCGAGAAGGCAAGACACAAAAGTTAAGTACAGATTTTAGTTAAGTACCAACTTAAGGATCGGTGTAGGGAAACTTGGGTCTTACCGAGTGTAGGGTCATACTCCCAGATGAAGCGTCTGGTCAGAAATCTCACCACCAAGGCTGTGGACACAAAGGATAAAAACACACATTCAGGATGTTGGAAACAACACTGCAATATTGGAATGAACACAGCAGTGTACACTGTGACGACCCTGCTTCTGTTGTATTCTGTTTAATTCTAGGTTGGGAGTTGGCTCGTTACTGCTGATCTCGTACACCTGGGCCTAGTGTATACTCTCTCTCCTCCCCGTCTACACATTAGTCATGGTTATTGTTAGTTCACACCTTGCAACATGCATGACATATTCATATTCATTCATGACAGTGTCATTTCCTCGCGTCTAAATCATCCGGTTTCCGATACAATGCGCAGATATTTTTATAAACTTATATTTAGCTAACAACGCTTATTAAAATCATTGGTAGTGCTGAAAATATACACTTTGACTGCTGTTTTGACAGGGTTAGGGTCTTTACTCCTGGCTACATTTGAAAAAGAAAAGCAACATTACTTAATACGGACTGTATTGATCTATTTATGACGTGAAATAGATCTCAACCCTTTACCGGGCCAATCGGGCTTAAGGGGTTAAGAACACTGGCACACACACCAATCTGGCCTATCTACGACAGCTTTTCCACGTTCTTAAATCCTGTTCTTAGCTAAGAAAGAATCCCAGATAAGAAACCGTATCGTGAAGAACTTCGTAAGTGAAGTTATACATTTTCTTCTTAACACTTTCCGTGCCGGCCGTGTTTTCCTTTTTACCCCCTTGAATGCCGCCACCCACTTCAATGATAGCGCTCTCATATTTGTGAACGCATAATCTATGTCTTAAATTATGGCTATGTGTCTAATCTGGCCGTTGTTTATCAATGACTTGTTTGCAGTCAACATTGTCGAAACAGATTGTTTTTTAATCGGTTCATTTCCGTTTTATAGCATTTTGAAAATCGCTAGTTTTTTGAACGTTTCAGGAAAATATAAAGATTCCGTGATAAACAGCCTTTACTGGAATATTCTGGAAGAATACACAAAAATCTTTCTCATTTTTCGGCCTATTTATGAATAGTTTTCAAATAAACGCTAGATTATCGATAGTATATGTGTGCACGAGAGAAGCGAGCTGAAAAATCGAATCTCTCATTTCCTGATCAGCACACACACACGCACACACACACATAGGGCAAACGCTGATATCTCTGTGAAAACAACTCTGATTATCCCAAGACTGGTAAAATAGATTCCTTACCTCAGATCAGATGTTCCCCAAAAAGATTATTCCAATTCCTGATCGCCATTCCAAATATCGATCGCGTTTATTGATTCAACGCTGCGTACTGGAAATATGTATTCCACGCTGTTCTGATAGTCCACAATGAGTCCGATGGGCTCGGATTACTTGCCTGACTTTTCTCATACATTTTTCATTGAGCCCATTCCAAAAGGGTGCATTACCATCCGGGAGACGATAGGGGGCGGTATTTTCCCAATGGAGCTCAGAGAGAGTTTGCAGCACTGACGTGATACTAGATTGATGAAATATAATTCAAATCGCTAATAAAAAAAAAACACTATATCGCGTCTTTGGCAATAAACGGTCGGCATGAACAAACGACATATAGCGTCGTTGGCATTGAAAGTATTAAGAAAGTTGAGAATAGGGCGGCTAGGTGGTGTAGTGGGCAAGGCACTCGCCACCAATGTGGAGACGCTGGGTTCGCGTGTTCGAATCCAGCTCTCCACATTGTTTTCAGTTTGGCTGGTCGTCCGTACTAATACAATTGGCAGTATTAGAGGGTGGGAAACTGATGGGTGGGGATCGGGCGTTGTGGACAGCAACTCCTACAGGTCGGTTGGTGCGCCTGCGCAGTAGAATCAGGAAGTGTCGGGGGCAGCGTGAGCCTCCCACGCGTTACTCCTCGCCACTGAGAGATCGAGCTGCGCAGGTGAAAAGATGCGACTGCTGTTACCTCAAGTACCGGAGGGGACTTGTGCTATGTATGACTTAGTCCACATTGCAGCCGGCTTGTGGGAGGCAAGAAACAACGTTCGTGACAGGGGAGGGTTGAATTGGATGATACGAAATTGGGATGGGAGAAAATATAGAAAATGGGAGAAAAAGTGGATATAAAAAAAAAAAAAAAAAAGTTGCGAATAAATTTCTTCTTAACTTTGTCGTAAGTGAACGAGGTCCTTTGTGTTCAGATCTTACCCTGGAAGATGGGGGTTGCCCCCTGTGCACAAGTAATAGAATTATCTACCTGTTGGGCACGGCAGGACTTTGTTACAATACTTAAGTACTGTTTTTGGGGATTTGTACTTTACTCGAGTATTATTAGGTTTGTATACTTACTATACTTTTACTCAATTACATTTCAGAGAAAAAAAACATACTTTTTACTCCTACATTTAAAATACAGACCTACAAAGTACAAATCTCACAGGTCCAACCATTTTAATTAGTATATTTGTTTCTCTGGCCGAACTAACGTTAACGTTATTAATCCTGCGGCCGCACTTTATTTAAAAACAGCCAATCAAATCCCCATCAATGGAAAATTAACCCGCCCCATACCCATGCTGATTGGTCCTTGTGCAAGACTACGAGGGGATCTTTGACAACGCCTCTACTTCCTCAGGCGCCTAAGGAAGTTCCAAGTCAGCCAGAAGATCCTTAAGAACTTCTACTCATGTACAATAGAGAGCATCTTGACCGGCAACATCACCTCCTGGTTTGGGAATAGCACTGCAAAAGACCAAAGCAGACTACAAAGAGTGACACGTTCAGCCGAACGCACAATTGGAGGGGGGCTCCCCACCCTCCAGAACATTTACAACAAGCGTTGCAAGGGGAAGGCTAAGAGAATTATTAAGGACTCGAGCCACCCGAACAACTGCCTCTTTGAACTGCTGCCGTCAGGCAAGCGACACAGGAGTCTCAAGGCGAGCACAGAAAGACTCAGAAATAGCTTCTATCCCCAGGCCATCAGGCTGCTAAACGAACAATGAATGAACACTACACAACAACAACCACCAAACACACATAGCACACACATCCACACGCACACACTCACTTTAAACAAACACACTGTAGCACCCACTACACACACTTTATAGCACACACCCACTTTAAACAAACACACTGTAGCACCCACTCCCCACACTTTATATTTATGGATGAAGGATTGCACTACAACTCGTACACCTTACTGTAAATTGTACCTAAAATTGTACCTCATCCCATTTCTGCTTTGCACTAGATAGTACTGTACATTAGTACACTGCATAGTATTGTGTATTGTATATTATATGGTAACTCAGAACATTGTACATATGTCTATACCGAACAACTGTGACCTCATTCTTCTTCTAAATTCATGCTATATTATGTTATTATGTTATTTGATACTATCTTGTCTAGCACAGTCTCTGGAGCGTAACAGTAAGAAGCATTTTGTATGAAAGTATTCTGTACTTCTGTATGACAACTATTAAAGAACTTGGAACTTGATTAAACACCTGCTATCAGAATAATAGTCCGAAAAAAAGTTTTTACTTTTACTTTTTAGTACTTAAGTACATTTAAAAGTAGAAACTTTTAAACTTTTACTCAAGTGTGTTTTTAGCCAGATACTCAGATATTTTGAGACGGTACCCATACTTTCACTTAAAATGTCTGCATACTTTTTACACCCCTGCCCCTCTGGATCAAACTGTAGTGCTGTGAGAGTGATTCGTACCAGTTGTCTCAGGGGCCCTAACATGGTGTTGAGGGTTCCATGGTCTGGCAGTTAAGTTCCGGCCAACGGTAACCATGACTAGGGGTAGTTAGCTCTGTGGTTAGAAAGTTAGAACGTTTTAAAATTGTTTTATTCTTTCCTCTTGTTCATTTGCATTGTTTGGTCTAATGTATTCTCATTATACAGCACAAGTACAGTACAACGAAAACAAGTTTGGCATCCAACCAGAGTGCAAATGTAGAAGTAAAGTGCAACAGCAATATAGAATGTACAAGTGATTAAACTGGGTACAAAATATAAATATTAGTACTACTGAGTGTAGTGCTAATCAGATGTATGTACAGAGTTGTAGTATAATATGTGATACAGGTATAAGGACAGTATGGTAGTAGTAAGTCGTACTGGCCAGCAGCGTGGCACATGTTGAGTTTATCCATTGTCCCTCCAAGGAGTCATCCAATGTGCCAAGGAACAATTGCACAAGATTGCTGAACATCTTACATCATACTTGATTGATGGTGATAAACAGTGATTGGGAACATTTCTCCTGGCATTGTGCTACAGCCTAACATAGCACAACCAAGTGCTAATTCAACCCTTTCTTCAGTTAGACGGGATCAGGCCCTGATTTGCAAATCAAATCAGAGCAGCCTCATCTAAACTGAACTAAGTGGCTGTGGAAGACACAGGGATCACAAGATGCAGCCCGTTTAATATGCATGAAGCTCATCTGAATCGGAGTACAGTGTGCATTTCCTCTTTGCACAGTTCCACATCATCGAGGCAGCGTTCAGAGAGAGCCTGCTGGATGAGACATCTGTTCTGCAAGCTTTTAAATCGTTTCTCTGTGGTGGCAGACAGACGGCACCTTGGCCTTTACAGAGAGCAGCCTTATCAGCCTCACTCACAAAAATGAAAATCATTCCGACCATTCAAAGAACCAAATGATATGTGTCACTGATTGGTGCGCTTTGCCCTTCACGGTACAATTAAAAAACCCATTACCTGCACTTTAGAAAGCAAACGACCTGCCTGCTGCCACTGTAGCAAATACTTGTGTATAGAGAGGCCAATTAAATGGCAACCTACAAATTATCCCATACAGTACATTGCTTAGTCAGGCTGTACGCTACCTGCACATGCTGATGTATTCCTGGAAACTGCCTATGCGTGCAACATTTTTAAGACGCAAGAGGACCGCGGTTGTGAATTCCTCCAACAAAAGAAAACCATTTCTTTAGTTGAAGCCATCGTTTATTAATCAGCTGCGCATTCATCAACTTAACGTGCGGCAGGAATCTCAATAATTCCAGTCAGCTGGCGGCGTTTCCCTAGCAGCACTCTTTCACCCCCCTATTGTACTTATGACCTCAGAATACAGAATAGCGCATGCACTCCATAGAACCAAAATAAAAATGCGCTGCGCCGTCTGATACGCCTTATCAATAGCTGGCCACACGCTCCCTCCGCGCTTCCTCTCCCGCTAATTATACCGTTATCAGCCCCCGGTAATTCACAACCAAGCACTGCAGTGTAATCCAATTAAGAACCTCCGGATCTCTGTGCAGGAGGTGCAGCACACGCCTGGGTTTTATCCACAGCTTCCACCGGGGCCTCCCTCTCTCCCTCTGTATGGTGTAAGGACTCGGAGACAGGCTAGAAACTTTCTCGCTGAAGGTTCATTAATCAGCTCTTGCTCCCGAAACCCATCCCTCACACAGCGTTCCATTAACCCCTCCCAAAAGGTGAAGCAACCGGGACATGGCGCTACCCGCGGACCTGCCAACAGCTCACTATAGGGGCCTATAAGATACTGTACATAGAAAAGACCCCAACGGCACCCATTCTTCACGGACCTCCCTGTCTGTAATCCGGAGCCCTTTAGTGTCAGAATGATATAGTGAACTCTTTATGACGAAGAGGGGGAAGAAGGTGCAGATATTCAGTCGAAAATCAAACCGTGTCTCGTAAAGAGCATGTTAAGGCATTTTGGGGGTGTTTGTTGTGTATTTTGGTTAGATTACCAGACCCGCTATTCACGTTTTTCTGTCACAGACGTGGTGTTCTCACGGCGGGAGCTGTCATTCGCCTGAGTGGCTCTCAATGGGTGTGAGTGGCCCACTTGAGGCTCGGGGAGTATCCTTTTCCCCGTGTCAAGGGACGGCGCCGCGGCTTTTCACAAGGAGGACAACGGGGGGAAATTGCTTTGCCTCTGAACCGGAAAGAACATCCATCTTGACCCGGTCTGTTTTCTGCTCATAATTAGCCACCAGCAAAAAAAAATAAAAGCTATTGTGTGAGTGAGTGAGTGAGTGAGTGAGTGAGTGAGTGAGTGAGTGAGTGAGTGAGTGAGTGAGTGAGTGAGTGAGTGAGTGAGTGAGTGAGTGAGAGAGTGAGAGAGTGAGTGAGTGAGTGAGTGAGTGAGTGAGTGAGTGAGTGAGTGAGTGAGTGAGTGAGTGAGTGAGTGAGTGAGTGAGTGAGTGAGTGAGTGAGAGAGAGTCTCTGCCTCATGTCATTAAGCCCACTACAAACGTCAAGTCCTGTCTTTGACCTCAAAGCAAGGTTTTGATGTTCCCCTTTGTTCTTGCCTTGGAACGTCTATAAAAATATTTGGCTGACACTCAACTATTCTTATAAAAAAGAAAACAGCTTAGTTTGACACTAAATTATTTTAATAAAAAACAACAACTGTGAATAGACTTAAAGGACGGCATCACTTTCTTTGGCCCCAGGCACATCTGGCATGATGTGTTGACTGAGTACAGGCCACATAATTTCACCGATTGCTTTAGTGTTGAGAAACTAGAATTTCAGTTTATTATTGCAGAATCCTATGTTCTCAGTATGTTCTGCTGAGGTAATGGCTGCAAACCGTACACCACATCAAAGTTATAATGAGTTCCATAGGCCAGAAAAGCATGTGCAGCAACTTGTCATAATATGACAAGTTGCTGCTCATCATAATTAGGGATGTCCGATATTGGCATTAAAATGTGATATCGGAAATTATCGGTAGGCTATCTGTTTTCAATATATATATATATTTTTTTTTACATTTATTTAACCTTTATTTACCCAAGCAAGCAAGTAAGAACAAATTCTTATTTTATTTATTGTCAAAAGTATGCATAATGTTGTGTTAATTCCACGACAAGAGATATGTAATGTTAATTACCTGAAATGATTCAGTTTTTTGGGGGCAGGGGGGGGGGCCCTGCATATATCTGTATCGGTTGATATCGGTATCGGAAATTAAGAGTTGGACAATATCGGTATATCGGATATCGGTAAAAAAGCCAATATCGAACATCCCTAATCATAACGTTTGATACGATGTACGGTTTGCGACAATCTCCTCAGTTGACACGTCTGATTATACAGCGAGCTTTCTATTTTGGAAAAAGACACGTATCATAGGTTTTTCTGAGGCTAAAACACTTGACCCTGTTGGATTGTATTGGAGCCTGGTGAGAGGACAGAGCATGTGTGAAGTGGAGCCTGGTGAGAGGACAGAGCATGTGTGAAGTGGAGCCTGGTGAGAGGACAGAGCACAGTGTGAAATGGAGCCTGGTGAGAGGACAGAGCACAGTGTGAAGTGGAGCCTGGTGAGAGGACAGAGCACAGTGTGAAGTGGAGCCTGGTGAGAGGACAGAGCACAGTGCCAAGTCTCTCAATACTAACATGATGGCCTGTCCTAGTCGACATCATGCCAGACGATGTTTAACCCTTTCACTACCACACTATAAAAGCTTATTACATGGCGTGTTAACATTCGCCGAAATGCTTGATTGTGATTGGTCAATAGCCCCTGACAGCGGTGAATTATTTTTCGATAACCACCGGTGATTATTGTTTTTCGCAGCTGTTCGCAATCAAGCCCACTGACACTGCATCAGTGCAGCCAATCTGACACACCTGCCGGCTGCACTGACAGCGGAGTGTGTGTGACGATGACAGCGGAGCCAGAACAGAACTGCGTCTGCATTTGATCTCGTCTTGTCGATGTAAAATGAATTAGGTATATTGTTAGTAAGTTAGCCATGTAATAAGCGGGATAATGTATAGCTATACTCGATCATTGTCGCAAATAATTGACCTTCACTGATGTTTAAAACACCTCAGTGAGGAGCCTCTGTATTTTAAACTCCGTGTCGGTCAATTATTTTGCGACAATGACCTCGTAGCTATACATTATCCCTTACTTAACCGTCTGTACTTGTGTGGTAGTGAAAGGTTGACCTTCTCCTGTAGTGTGGTAGTGAAATGGTTAACCCTTTGTAGTGTGGTAATGAAAGTGTTAACCCTTTGTAGTGTGGTAGTGAATGGGTTAAATAGGGCCCGAGTTCAAGAGAGGTGAACCCCATCCTTTAATGACCTCCTATATCGGTCCATTCCATCGCAACAGAACACTGACAATTCTCATGCTCTGATTGTTACATAAATATTCCCCTAATCGCTGATCACTGAAATGGGCTTTCAGAACCTGGCTCTGTTTACTTTGTTCTGCTGCTCAGTAAATTATTTACATTATCTTCCTTGTGCACTTAACGTGGGCTTGTACAAGCACTTAGGCCTTGAATATGAACACAAAGCATATATATATATATATATATATATATATATATATATATATATATATGAATATGCTTTGTGCTCATATTCAAGGCCTAAGTGCTTATACAGTATACTGTATATATATATATATAT
This sequence comes from Notolepis coatsorum, assembly GCF_963971535.1. Lineage (NCBI taxonomy): Eukaryota > Metazoa > Chordata > Actinopteri > Aulopiformes > Paralepididae > Notolepis > Notolepis coatsorum. The sequence goes on along the minus strand of NC_140179.1, from coordinate 26,225,972 downwards.
ATATATATATATATGCACGATTAACGTTTTAGAACGTCTAGACTTCACTCATGTGTATTATTGATACTCTCTCATTGATACTATGTTTTTTTCTGGCTCAAAGTGTGTGTGAGAGATAGTGCGAAGAGAGAGAGAGAGAGAGGAGAGAGAGAGAGAGATGAGAGAGAGAGAGATGAGAGAGAGAGAGAGAGAGGAGAGAGAGAGAGAGAGAGAGAGAGAGAGAGAGAGAGAGAGAGAGAGAGAGAGAGAGAGAGAGAGAGAGGAGAGAGAGAGAGAGAGAGAGAGAGAGAGGGAGAGAGTGGGGGGGGGGGGGGTGAGAGAGATGAGGAAGGTGCAAGAGAGAAAGAGAGGAAAGAGAGCTGGGAGAGTTGTGTGTGTGTGAGAGAGAGAAAGAGAGGGTGGGGGTGAGTCCTCATCCCTTGTGTGGGTGAATGTAACAAGTTCCTAACGTTTTATTTCCTCTATTATTTCATGCACACTTCATTCATTGTTTTAAATTATTATTTTCTTTTAAGTTATTTTATGCATCACTCTGTTTTGAATCAATGCAAATGTGCAATGCATGAGGGTCATCCTTTTGTGTTAAAAAAGGATTAAAAAGGTTAAAAAGCATTTGTTGACTCTCATGTTGATAAGAGTAATTACAACTTGAAAAAGATCTGTTTAAGGTAGATACAATTTTTATTTTTATTTAAATGCGATTAATTTGCGAGTTAACTATGGACAATCATGCGATTAATCAGATTAAATATTTTAATCAATTGACAGCACTAATATATATTCATCCATATACTGTATATGTATCTGTCTGTATATACCTGTAGATACTATATCTACATCTGTACATATCCCTTACTCTTACTAGTTATAGCGCTGGCCAGTATGACTTACTACTACCATAATGTCTTTATACCTGTATCACTGTACATAATAATATTATAACATTGTACACACATCTGATTAGCAGTATTACTCAGTAGTACTCGTTTATTTATTTTATATCCAGTTGAATCACCTGTACATTGTATATTACTATTGCATTTTACTGTTACATTTGCACTCTGGTTAGATGCCAAACGTCTTTTCGTTGTACTGTACTTGTGCCGTATAATGACAATACATTTTAATCTAATGTGGATTGGCATGCTGTTGAGCAGGTAGACAGTTTGAGGTGTCTTGAACAATAACATTCTAAAAACACCCACGTTTTATTTTCCTGTCGCAATGTTTACTAAATGCAATAAGGGACAGGAAACACATTTAGGTCCAAACTGTTCCCTAGCAACAGAATTCCACTGAGACTGTCTAGGGTCCATTCTATTCTCTTCTCCGCCACTAAGATCTGTATCCCAGCGCCTGGGCTTCCAGGGAGACAGAATAGCGAATGGGGCATGTCGGCCTATAGGTGACGACATGCGACGCGTGATCATGCTCCTGTCACTGCAGCTAGACGCAGTGTATACAGGCAGGCGTCACAATGAATGAATGAATGAAAACTTTATTTAACAGATTGCAGAATGGGTACAATACAGTACGGCTCAATACACACAATTGTTAAGGGGATGCAGACCAGAGAAAGACGTTTGTCTTGTTTACAACAGGGGTCCCCAGAGGCAGATGGAAAAGGAGGAGCGTCAGTGATCGTTTATATAAAAGTTGTTTATATCTATACTGGTCATGGGATTCCTGGGTAGCAGGGGGATGGGGTCCGTTGGCCCCATTCATATACATTTCCTTACAGTATGTTGAAGGATTATTGCACATGCAAACTGAATCAATTATTTAACAGATTTTCATATGAAATAACCACCACACCCCAACCATTTCTGAAAGCCCCCTGGGGGTCAAACTGTGGGCCTTAAGCAATTGTATATCTGCCACTTACTGTATATCAGAGGCCAGCCTCACTTATCATCCTTATTATCTAAACTGTGCCCCGGGAACAATATATCTGCCATCTGACATACCGGCTAGATCAATTAACGGTCCCCAGCTAGGACCTGCCAGAGCTGCCGTATATCAGAGCACTGGGAGATCCTGATGTTTCACTGCAAAAACATCAGGACTGGAACGAGTCCAGACCGGCAGCAGAAAACGACCTCCAGTGAGTTCATCCAATATCCCAGGTCTGATTCATAGCATAATAAGCATATGCTACAGAATGTACTGTAGCATACCAATGTCTGCCTCACTGTCGCTGCCCTGTGACTTATTTTTACGGAAACCTTAAAAACGAAACGAAAACTAAACAGATCAAAATCGTTTTAGTCTGGACAAGGCCTTATACAGTTAAAGTAACGTCACGGTTAGGGAGGATTAGGGGGTGAGGTTATGGTCAGAGCTCGCCGCTCAGGAAATCCTACGGAAATGTCTGGCACACTCGTGTGAGAAGAGCCCTGCTCTACTGTTTGCGTCAAAACACAGAATCCACGGGAGGCAATTGTCGACGGCTACCTTTGTTCGGGGTGAACTAATTACATCAAGAGGCGGAATGGGCGGCCCGATAACAAACAAAGCAGAAGCAATTAGTGCTGCCTCGGGTCCTTGTCCATGTTAATCATTGAACGTATCCTATTGATTCCCGGCAGACGGACACCCACAGCTCTATGCCCCCCCCCCCCCCCCCCCCCCCCCCCCACCTTCTACAGCCACAAAGGCACCACTCAAACTGGCGGAGAGGCAGACTAGGCCCACATCTGTACTGTAACACAATGACGTGACCATCTAACAATAATAATAATAATAATAATAATAATAATAATAATAATAATAATAATAATAATAATAATAATAATAATAATAATAATAATAATAATAATAATAGATGTGATTTATATAGCGCTATTCTACAACTTAACGTCGCTTTACACTAAGGGGAGGTGGCAGTGAGACAAATATAACACAAACACAAAAGGATGGATGGGGGGGGGACTAAGAAGACAATGGAGAAGAGGTGGGTTTTGAGGCGGGACTGGACAACTGAGAGGCTCTAATGTCTTGGGGGAGAGAGTTCTGAACTCTGGAATGGAGGGACCGAGAGGGTTGGGGGGGGGGGGGGGGGGGGGCAGTTGGTGAAAGGCTTTGTAATAATAATAATAATAATAATAATAATAATAATAATAATAATAATAATAATAATAAACTTTATTTGTATAGCACCTTTCAAAAATTGCAGCCCAAAGTGCTTCACAGTTGTAAAAGTAGACATAAAATGAGCATAAAATAGACAATACAAATGTTGACTCACACAGTTTAAAACCTGAGTCTTCCCCGTTAGATGGTCATAAAAGACATAAAGGTTACTTGATTTATTTGGTCTGTTTTGATTGATTATCCTGTCATTCATTTAGTTCCATTGTATATTACCCTGGTCTTTTTGTATTATTTGTTTTAATTTCCTGGCTTATAGTCATCCACAATATTTTGTGCTGCGCTTCTGTCATCTTTGTGTTCATCAACTCAACAGGGCAGGATACGCTGATCCTCCCTTTAAGGTGTGTCAGTCCTTTTTTCAACAGAGGAGAGAGAGAGACACTTTAAAATCTATCAGTATAAGTCCAGGTTTCTGGACTTTCTCTAAAACCGTGGTTAAAGTTTCGAGTTTACACAATACAATAATCATAGTGTGGAGTGCAAAGAGGCAGGATGCATTAAAATAGCAGCATAAACAACAATAAAATAGCTCTAATTTACAAGACAATAATCACCAGTGTGGACATAATGAGTGTAAAGTGGCTGAATGTATTAAAAGGCTAAGGTGAAGAGCTATGTTCTTAGATTGCACAGTGGCAGGATGCATTAAAATAGCAGCATAAACAACAATAAAATAGCTCTCATTTACAAAACAATAATCACTGTGGATGTAATGAGTCTAAGTGGCAGAATGTATTAAAGGCTAAGGTGAAGTGATACGTTTTTAGCTTACTTTAGAAAATATTTTGTGAGCTAAGTAGGGTAGTAGGGTAGAGTAGGGTGTTGCATAGCTTTGGTGCGTAATTAGCAAAGGCTGCATCCCCAATTTTATTTTGGCTGTTGCTGGGAACCTTCAATAAACCAGTAGTAGATGTTCATAATGTCCTTCCTTGGGGGCACATAGTTGACGAGAAAATTGGCAATATAGCTTGGTCCTGTTCCATTTAGGGCTTTTGTGTTCTCTAATGATGTCCCCAAGTGGCAGCATGTATATCAAGAATAATAGTGGGCCGAGGCCCAAAGTAGGTGTCATGTCTCGCAGAAACATGATCTCCAAGCCTGACGTAATACTTTCTCCCTTTGATATATGTTTTGAACCAGTTTAATACACAGTCAGAAAGACCAACTAACCTTTTGAGACGATTAATTAGGATATCAATGTCAATAGGGATGCTCGATATTGGCTTTTTTACCGATACCGATATTCCGATATTGTCCAACTCTTAATTTCGATACCGATACCGATACCGATATCAACCGATACCGATATATGCAGGGTTTCCCCCCAAAAAAACTGAATAATTTCAGGTAATTAATAATTTCACTGGATGCATTCAAAAGGCTTTCTAAATGTAAGCATTATCTGTGCAAAATATGATAATTAAAAAAGTAAAAATTAACATTACATATCTCTTGTTGTTGAATTAAACCAACATGCATACTTTTGACAATAAATAAAATAAGAATTGGTTCTTACTTGCTTGCCTGGGTAAATAAAGGTTAAATAAATGTAAAAAAAAAAAAAAAAAAAAAAATACCGATATTTTCCGATATCACATTTTACTGCCGATATCGGCCGATAATATCGGTCGGCCGATAATATCGGACATCCCTAAATGTCAAGGTTGTAGGTGAAGACCAACATTTTGTAGTTGATCGGGTGGGAGACAGGAAGTCAATGGTGATGTGGTGCCAGGATGTGGGCGAGAGAGAGAGCAAGAGAGAGAGAGATAGGTGGAGCAGGAAGAGACAGAGAGAGGGAGGTGGAGCAGGAAGAGACAGAGAGAGGGAGGTGGAGCAGGGAGAGAGATGTGGTGTGAGGTAACCAGCCTACACACTACATGAGAGCCTACACCTTGGTCATGGAGGTGTTTGTTTTGGTCAGAGGAAGACACTGGAGGAAGCACAAGACAGGGTTCTGGTCATGGAGGTGTTTGTTTTGGTCAGAGGAATACACTGGAGAAAAGCACAAGGCAAGATTTTAGCAGTTTCTCTTTTTCTCTGAGAGAGAACAAAGCCAACTTGTCAACCGCACTCTGGTAATGGGCTGGTTATTTCCCAGATCTCCGACCATCCACTTTTTAAAATGTCCCTAAAATCTCAATACGTTTTGACAATTTGGCGGATATGGGGCTCGAGGGAGAGGGTGGGTTCAAGAATCACACCATGGTTGTGGGTCTGGGTGGAAGGGGAGACAGAGGTGCCAGTGGAGCCGGTGAGGAGTTCAGTTTTGTCACTTTAGTTTAGTTTGAGGACATTTTGGCTGCGGTTACACTATCGCCAGTTTTCGTTTCGTTTTCAGGGTCAGTTTAGCTTTTCAAAACGCAACGTAATGGCAGGCAAGTTAGACATTGTTTTTGCCTCCTGAGCACAGTGATGTATATACATGTAGTACAATGCCAAAGCAGTAGGTGGCGATGTAGTTTAAACATGAAGGCAATTTTCAACCAATCAGAAAAGTTGAATGTGCCAATACACTTCCTGCTAAAAATCAACAATCCACCATCTTTAAATGCCTCGCGTGAGCCATTTAGCCAACGTAGCATTTATTTTTCAGCAAAGAAAGTGCAATAAACAAAAACGGATACATTCACTGTGTGTTCTGCCTCTCATTTGTTGATGAAACAAAACTAACATCAACACAATTTACCACCAAGAGCGGAGTTTAGTCTCACAAAAAGATTGTCACCGATTCTGTTAGCTTACGTGCTAATGTGATTGGGATATGCCAGTATAACAGTATAGCATTGTGGCTAGCAGCGAAGTTTGTTAGCTTACGTGCTAACGTGATTGGGATATGCCATTATAACAGTATAGCATTGTGGCTAGCAGCTTGGTAACGTTAATGCTAGCAGAATGAATGGATGTAAACTTTATTTAACAGATTGCAGAATGGGTACAATACAATACGGCTCAATACAAACAATTGTTAAGGGAATGCAGACTGTTGTAGCTTGGACTGGGCTCCTTATAACAATAACTTGACAACACATGGTAGCCACAGCTACTTGGGACAGCTCTGCTGTAAACACTGGAAATAACCGTGCAGGTCTCTACTGCGCATGGGCGTTGAGCAACAACGGCTCCGTATCCGGCTCACGCAGATTACATGGCACCATTGTTTGCGAGTTTTGGCGAGTATACAAAACGGAAACAAACGCGTTTTCCTGCCAAAACTGCGTTTCTTTTTAACTTGGACAGCAAACGTAATCATTCAGCAACAAAAACGTTGCTGTATTCCCAAGTGTAACCATGGCTTGTTGCATCCAGGCTGTTATTGCAGACAGGCAGGAGTCGATTGTGGGGGGATTTGGTGCTGTGGTACATCCCAGTGTCATCAGCATAGCAGTGGAAGTCCAGGTTGAAATGGTGGAGAATCTGACCTCGAGAGACAATCTAAAAAGTTGACTACAGCCAAAGGTTCCTACGGTAATCAAATTATACACTGGAATCCTATAAATGTTTCTGTACCTGACTGATTATGGAACTTAATGTTGATTTATTGGCGTCATAGGACCTGTTGGACGTTTGCACGTCTGCGTTAGCATGGGACATTGTTTTCTCATGGTTTACACATCAACAGACTCCCTATTAGTACTGAGGTTAATCATTAACTGGAGGGCCGTTGTTGCGGTTTTATGAAATTCCTCTCAGTGTCAACACATAACGTAGTCCGATTTCTCAGCTGCTTGTGCTCACTGACGAGGAACGTTATAATTTAGACACACACAGAGTAAAAACATGAAGTCACGAAATGGCACGCTGAGAAGACTCAGTTCTGATACCATCATGCATGCCAAGTAACCACCTCATAGCACATTCTACTTTATCCTGCACGCCTGATCAATGTCTGCACCAATTATCACCAGAGGTGTTGTGCTAGGGTGCTGCTCCATGCAGCGAGTATTGATTTGTGAACGCCAGGCTCATTTTCCCTATAGAACGACAGAACCCGGAGCCGTTGGAAGTGGGATATGATCAATTCTCTATTTTCGTACCACAAGCATTAACCCTTTCACTACCACACGGTGTAGCACACGGTGAACCGTCTGTAGTGTGGTAGTGAAAGGGTTAACCTTCTGTAGTGTGGTTGTGAAAGGGTTAACCCTTTGTCACGTGGCAGTGAAAGGGTTAACCTAAGATAAGATAAGATATTCCTTTATTGACCCCCTTGGGGAAATGCAGGCATCATAGCAGCATGGGGGAGGGGGAGGGGAGGTACAGGTAGTAAAAAACAAGCAGTGTAAACAATATAACAAATCAATATAATTAACTAACTAACTCACTGAAATATACAGTATTCACATAAGGTGCAGTATGCAAAAGGTGGTGTTATTGTCCTTTTTAGGTTCCTAGTAGTTGTAGGTGGATGTCTGGCAGCAGTCCCTGCCCACTGTTGTGGAGCCTGATGGCCGCTGGTATGAAGGACTGGCCGAGGCGGTTTGTTGAGTGTCGGGGGGGTATGAGTCTGTGACTGAACATGCTTCTCATCTTGACTAGCTTGTCGTAGAGGGGGTGGGAGGGATTCTCCAGGATAGCAGCCAGCTTCCTTCTCATCCCCCTCTCTGCCATCACCTCTAGTCTGACCAGCTCGACTCCCACCACGGAGCTAGCCTTCCTCACCAGCTTGTTCAGTTTGTTGGTGTCCCTCGAGTTGATGTAGTTCTGTATAGTCGCAGTGAAGGGGTTAACCATTTGGTAGTGAAAGTGTTTATCTGAGACGGCAGCATCTGTAGTGGCTGCAGCGCTTAACAAGATGGAAAACAGTTTAATTAGCCTCGACTGAATATCTATTTCAGGCTTCCGTTTGAGTCAATCGACCATTTTCATCTACGGTGCGTAAATGATATTATGTCTGAGCCATTAACCTCCTGTGACGGTGCAGTTTTATAGATCTCTCAAGCTGCCCGCTGGGCATTCGTGCCTCAATATCCCCTCGACTTCTGTACAATATAGTGACTTAGCTTTGCGTTTTAAAAAACATGTTTTTTAACCAGAGTACTTGTGTTTCGGTGAGAGTTACGGTTTGTTTGCATACAGTAGTAACACTATGTCAGCAACCCTATCCACAAATTGGCAACAACAATACAGCCAACCGCTTCCTGTGAGGACTAGGTCACGTCCCCGCACTCCAGCTCCAGCTTTCCCAGAAACGATTTCACCACTAGCCGCTGGGATTCGCCTGTGTCCCCCTACTAACCCCCTCTGGGACTGTTCGATAGACTCAGTCCGTCAGTGTTTCTCAATGGAAGAAACTAGGCGTCGACCGATATAGCAAGTTTGCATCTGTGTACTGGCCGTTTAGCACTTCTATCCAAAGTGCTTTACAATTTTGTTCCTCACATTCACCCGTTCACTCACACACCGACGGCGGAGGCAACCATGCAACCTGCTTCCGATAACCAGACGACCGCTCTACCTCCTGAGCCAAAACGGATATTACGATTTGGATATCGGACCCCCGACATTACCATCTTTCACGGACTATATTGGACTAAATTTGAACTCTACAGCATTAACCATATGTTTGCCTTTTAAAGGCAGCCTTGTATTAGGGTTTGTGAAAAATAAATAAAATAAAATGATCTTATTTATCATTAGACATATTCATTACTGCAATTGAATATGGGCTGCAAATAAAGGCTATCAGCCTCTTTGACGTAATAATAATCTGTAGTAATAGTATCAGCCCTGAAAAAAACAAACAAACACATCTGTAGATCTGTACAAGGAACTCGATTTTCTAGTCTCCACACTGAGCTAGATGGGTGACATCCATTGTCCCTCACATGAGAACTGACACTGGCAGACATTGGGATCAAGTTAACCAATTTCACTGTCACCCCCCAAAATCCCCAGCCGCCACATCAGATTACATCACGGCCAATGAACTGTCATGAGCCGAGTCACCGCTGGCCTTCCCCCCTACCTGCCTCATTCGTAGGCATATGATCTCTGGGTTCCTGCTGAATGAAACGCAAAATGACCGATCTCAAGCTCCGCCCTGTTTTCTTGATCCTCCTATCACAACTGTTGCTTCCCCCGATTGACTAGTATCAAGCCCTGCCCTCTTTTCTTGATCCTCCAATCGCAACTGTTGCTTCCCCAGATTGACCTGTATCAAGCCCCGCCCTCTTTGCTTGATCCTCCAATCACAACTGTTGCTTCCCCCGATTGACCTGTCTCAAGCCATGCCCTCTTTTCTTGATCCTCCAATCGCAACTGTTCTTCCCCCCCCCGAGTGTGGTGTGGTGCTGTCCAGAGAGTAACTGCCAAGCACACCAATCACACTTAATGAGTCATCTTTAGAGGAGTTTGACGTCGGCACTTTCTCTTCGTTCCTCATCTTCTACCACCACTCTTCTCTTCTTCTAAAACACAATAAATAAATGACTGCCATTGCTCTAAAACCACGGCATAAAAACATTATCGGTGAGCAAATCCCCTCTATTTAATTTCAGAACATAATGACTCACTCAGTGTGGAAGCGAGCACCAGCAGTCTCTCTCTCTAAATGCTAACTGGTATTTCAATTAGAGTGTGCGGTAAATACCGTATTACGGCTGGTACTTCCCAAATTGCCATTTCGGCTGCCTGATTGGTTTTTCCCTATCCTCGCATGCACCCTGGCCTGACCTATTCGATCTGCATCTCTCCGCAGGTTGCCCACCACAGAGAAATTCAGAAACGGACAAATGATTGTGACGTGAGCATTGTCCCCACGCTGGAGGTAAAATGTGAGAGAATGTCCTCCGCGTTCCACTGTTCAAAGTCCCACTGCCAAGAGGAAGAACTCTGGTTTGTTTCACTTTGGGGAATAATGGTGAACTGGAAGAGGTTCACCAATACTCACCCATGAACAAGTCCCTCTTAATAGTGGGTGTCATTTTATTTTCGATACTACAATGTGCAATAGTGCATTGCTTTTGAGTTTTTCACAAACCTGAGTGCCATTCAGCTCCATTGTATTGGAGTAAAAATGGTAAATGGTGCATTCATATAGCGCTTTTATCCAAAGCGCTTTACAATTTGTTCCTCACATTTTACCCATTCACTCACACATTCACACACCGACTGCGGAGGCAACCATGCAAGGTGCCAACCTGCTCATCGGGAGCAGTTAGGGGTTAAGAGTCTTGCTCAAAGTCACTTTGACACACTGACCAGGAGGAGTGGGATTCGAACTGTGAACCTCTGGATTACCAGACGACTGCTTTACCTCCCCACTTACCCCCACTTACCCCACTTACCATGTATTTATTGGAGTTGTGCCAGACGTGTCTACAGCAGATATCTCTGAAAACTAGGCGAATCACGCCAAACACTATCTGGATGGATAGACAGCACTCCAGGGTAAAAGAAAAATATATAGTTTTTTTTATTGTGCCCTCGAGTTTGCCTCACACAAGAGATGTACAGCACATGTACGTTGTAATCTTGCAGCCCTCTGGCGATATATTTCCTGTTTGATCACAGCATGTACTTTTTAAAGAAAGTGCTACATGTAAGAAAATGATAATTAATGCAGCGGAGCAAACAACAGTCAAGCACTCCGTATGACCTGAGCAGCACTAGAGAGATAAGAAACTTCTCACACACACAATCTATTTTTAATACACTTAATAACACGCATTAGCGAGGCCACCTGATTACCTTCTTTAGAGTGAGGAGCGCCAATGCGAGACTTTTCAACAACACCTTCCCTCTTTGAATACCCTGTTTCCGCGAAAGATTAATTTCTTCTTGGTATCTGAATGAAGCGGGTCGCCGCGTATCGAGTTCACTTTGAATGACAGAAAGACGGAAAAGGAAAAGAGGGATTCGCTCCGCTTTGAACGCGTTCAGCGGACACGGGACACAATAGGAGACGCAATGGGGCACAATGCCACAACTCTGCTAAGTAGGACACCAGGGAGGGTATGATTTCACACGTCTTCCCGAAAGGTGCAGACGGGACAGGGGCTTGGGGCCGGCGGGGCTGGGCCGTGGGAAGGGCATTGAGTTTCTGATACAGCATTCATCCTTCGCTTTAATCTAGTCGGCGGACAATGGCTCCGCTCCCATTCATCGAGGCCTGTGTGTGTGATTGGGATGACGATACCGTATGTGGCCTTTAGAACCGTTTCAAGATCAAATACACGTGATCGTGGGTGTGTGTGTGGGGGGGGGGGGGACGACAGGTTGTTGTTGTATGACATATCCGAAACATTGATAAGATGTTTTATCTCAAGTGTTGGTCGCTCTCTTTGGGAGACGAGTATTCACTTTTAACGTAAGTAAAAGGTAAATGGACTGCGCTTTGCAAGTTATGCCTCACATTTTGCCCATTCACTCACACATTCACACACCATGCAAGGTGCCAACCTGCTCATCAGGAACAGTTAGGGGTTAAGTGTCTTACCCTCAAGGACACTTCGACATGGCGGCCGGGTAGCACAGCGGACTAAGCGCCTGTCTACCACCGCAGAGACACTGGTATCGAATCCGGCTGTCAGCGGTGCCTCCGGCTTGGCCGGCCGTCATACTGACACAATTGGCAGTGTCAGTGGGTGGGAAGCCGGTGGGTGGTAATCTGGTCATTGTAAACAGCGACTCCTACAGGTCGGTCAGGGCGCCTGCACAGCGAGGGAGGGAAATGGTGAAGGTAGTGTGACCTCCCATGCGTTACACTTCACCAATGAGAGTCCGCGCTGTCAGGTGAAAAGAGGCTGCTGGCTGTCTCCTATGTATCGGAGGAAGCATGTGATAGACTTCAGGGCTCCCTAGACCGACCAGGGGGTCACATGCTTGCAACAACCAGGAAGGGGAGGGGGGAATTGGCATAGTGACTAAATTGGGATGGGAGGAAAAATACAGAAAAACAGGAGGAGAAAAAGTGGATATAAAAAAAGGACACTTCGACATGCTGCCGGGAGGAGCAGGAATCAAACTGGGTACCTTTCCGATCATCAGCCGACCGCTCTACCTCCTGAGCCACTGTCGCCCCCTAAGTAAGTAAGTCAAGTGTTCCTTTAATCCCCTTGGGGGAAATTCAGGAATGTTAAGTAAGTACAAACCTTTATTTATATAGCATCTTTCAATAGGCGAGTAACAAAATGCACAAACCCTTCAAGATGGAAATAAAACTGCGAAAGCACAGTCACCTTTTATAACTTCGACCTTTAACCCTTTCACTGCCACACGACAGAAGGTTAACCCTTTACTATCATACTACCGACGGTTAAGGGTTAACCTTCTGTAGTGTGGCAGTGAAAGGGTTAACCGGCTGTTGTGTGGCAGTGAAAGGGTTAACCTTCTGTGTATTGTCGCAGTGAAAGGGTTAACCGTTTTGGTAATGCGGCAGTGAAAGGGATAAGAACCGCCAAGAGCCTCTGGCCAGAGGTCCCGAGAGACGCCACGCCATCTCTAGTAATATAGAGTGGTGCCTGCCTAATGCCTAATGCCCTCCAGAACACTAGAGAGTGGGTGTTTGAAAAGGACCATGAGAGCCATTAAGTGGCAAGTGAACAGTCCCCATAAAAGAAAAAAAAAAAAAAACATTACAGGCGGGAGAGAACTCCATTTGCTCGGAACAGCGGCTGTGCACGGAAATTACCCTGGGAAAAAAAGAAAAACATTTCATGTCCATGTCTTAAAAGAAGTGGAGGGAAAATGCTCAAAATATTTAAGAGCCGTCCCGCTCTCCTGAGAGAGATGTAGTGTGTGGAAGGCAGTTTAAAGAGAGATGATAACTATAGCGATGACTCACTTGCCAACCGCGGAGAGGAGCGTTGCTGAAAACCCACGAAGTGGTGGTGGGGGCGAGGGGGCGAAGGTGGAGGATGGACAATATACAGAGGCTGCGGAGTGTGTGTGCGGCCTAAAAATAATCCAATAGATGTAGAGGAAATAAATTATACATGTGAGATGCCCACTTTCCTGTGTGACACAATTGTTCACAATTTCCGAGTCCCATTGTGTGTGTGTGTGTGTGTGTGTGTGTGTGTGTGTGTGTGTGTGTGTGTGTGTGTGTGTGTGTGTGTGTGTGTGTGTGTGTGTGTGTGTGTTGTGTGTGCGTGCGTGCGTGCGTGCGTGCGTGCGTGCGTGCGTGCGTGCGTGGTGCTGGAGTGACGGAGAGGCAGGTGAATAGAATAGGAGCGAGGGGAGCGTGCGCGGCACATGGCCTTTAGAAAAACTGAAAGTAGATAAGGTGAGAGAGGACATCCCTGTTTGTTCAATGGGGCGACAAAAGGACGCTCACCGATGCCTGGAGAGGAGTTGTCCAGGGAGCCAGAGAGCAAGTGGGGAGGAGGAGGAGGGTAAAATGCCAATGGAATTCAGGAGAGAGAGAGGGTTCTATCGAAACGCAAGTGGTTTTTCTAAAGTGCCAAAGTGAAGCGACTGGGGGATTGATTGCCGTGTCTGCCCACCCAGGCACCTACCGTAAATATGTTCTTTCATTAGATTATGTGTTGTTGTTGTTTGAGAATTCATTTCAAGTACGCAATTACAGGTTTTGTTTACTCCCCTTGTACTGTATGCCGTTCCACGAAAATCATTTCTGCTCATAATGTTGTGTGCTGCTCTGTCTCTCCCATTGCAAACAGAGTCCATAATGATTCAGGTGGTTCCCAATTAGATTAGATTAGATTAGATTCAAATGTATTGTCATTATACAGCACAAGTACAGTACAACGAAAAGAGGTTTGGCATCCAACCAGAGTGCAAATGTAGCAGTAAAGCGCAATAGTAATATACAATGTACAGGTGATTAAACTGGGTATAAAATATACAAATTAGTACTACTGAGTGTAGCGCTAATCAGGTGTATGTACAGAGTTGTATTATAATATTATGTACAGTGATAGAGGTGTAAAGACGGTATGGTAGTAGTCATACTGGCCAGCAGCATAACTAGGATATGTACAGATATAGATATAGTAAAGGACTATGTGCAGGTAAGTACAGACAGGTGTGGATAGATATATATGCGGTGAGAATAAATATGTATATATGGTATATACAGCATTATTCTACATGCTATCATACATATCTATGGATTATATACAGGTATATTCTGAACAAAAATGGCATGGACCATTTTTCAACCATCTCAAACGCAACCCCCCCCCCCCCCTCCCACTGTGTGGACCTAATTCATTTCCTGTCAGCAATCGGTTTCAGGCCTTTTGTTCCATTTTCCTTCTGCCAAATTAATGAGCAGCTCCCCGCCGCCACTCTGCAGCCTGCAGATGAAAGAGAGAGAGTTAACGTCGGCTCGCAGACTGTGACCTCGGCAGACAGAGCGGAGAGAGTTGAAAGAGGTAATACATCCAGGCAGGAATCTGCATCTGATTTGATAACCCCAGCGGTCATCTTAATTTGTTTGCACACGGTAAATTATATTAAGACACCCGATCGAGTTTTTCCGTGCATTTACAAATGCCGTTTCAAGCGACGCAGCGTGAAGCAATGGGCAGTTTTCGAAGAGAAATATTCAATGTGAAATAGGCAGACCTATTACAGGATGACGCGGGGTGTTATCTGTTCAGATGCACAGTGACAGGCCACCGTCACTGCAAAGTCAATCGTCGAGACATCAATCGTAAATGTAGGTCATCAAGTTCCTTTAAGTTCAGTAGAAAAGCTATCCGGCTGCAAGCTAGCCTAGCTTAGCACAAAAGAATGGAAGCACATGGGGACCAGCTAGCCTAGCTCTTGGTCAAAAACGCCTCTTCCGGAGTTTTAAGCTAGGCTAGTGGTCCGTAACCGCTTCCATTCATTTGTGCTAAGCGGAAATTGGTATCTACCTTCTTGTCTGAATCTGGAGAAGACAGTAAGCGCATTTCCCATAACGCTGGCGTGTTCCTTTCAACTAGTCAGACCCACTGATCAAAACAAGTTGTTGTGGTGGTCGGAACACATACTAAAATCATTAGGTAGCGGTTAGACTGCAAACAAAGCATTCCATACGCCGACTCTTGTCTACAGTACGTACTGAAAAACATTCCATTTGAATACACTGACATGACAATTGTCTTTATAGTGTAATGGATCACTCTTTTGCCCCGTCTATGAACCTTAAAAACATGCAAATAAACAGAATCGTCATGGCTCCCAAACACTGTATAATACCAGCAAGATAGCGCGCCATTATATATAATTCAAACATGGCACGCAGTCTGTTGAGAAAATAAAAAATAAATCTCTTGGCAACAACATTTGCCAAAACAAACATTGAAATCATTCCCATCTGCCTCAAAGACACTTTTGAACATTTTCTGGTATCTTATCAAAGGACTTGAAAATGCCTGTGACAGAGTGACTGGAGCGCTTGGCTTTTCAAAGGTGCACACAAGGCAGTTGATGAGTCACTCTCTCTGTACCCACACACCCTGCTCAGAGTGCAGGATGTAATGAGGGTAATCAGAGAGCATGCCAGCTCGTACACTTTTCACGCTCAGCCATGCTGTCAATGGCCAAATATGTGTCTTGGAACCCGAGCAGTAGCAAATTAAACAATTGACCACCTGTAATGGGAACTTGTGCCTTGGCACTAAAGGTGGGTGGAAAAAAGAAATGATTGACATAAGAATTGTGATCTCCTACCGATTCAAAATCACTTCACAAATTCTAAAGATGCACATTTGATTTGAGACCTATTCAACTCACTGTCTACCACAGTCAAATGGGGAAAGTAACTCGAAACAGGATCAAATCTATGCGCGTATTGAATCGAGAATCAATTATGAATCAAGAATCGACCCAGCAGCACCCCATCAAACGGCAGGTGTTGCAGACCTCACAGAGGAATAACCTTCACACGGAGACTGATGGACTGACTCATATCTATAGTCACATATTCCATTACTTTAAGGAATTCGAATTTCTTCAACAAAGCATTTCTGAACGCAGCGTGTGAGGAGGAACGGCACATTCACTGCAGCAGTGGTTCCAGAAGATAACGTCTTCACAGTGGATTATTAAGGTAACATCTTTTAGTTGGTTGCTGCTCACTTGGCCCGTCTCAAAATATGCAGGCTTGTGGTAGCAAGAGCTGGCTCTCACTTCAATAAGGATACATTCTTTCATGTTGTTTTTTCTGTGTGCCCATTTTACATCTGAGAAGATTTAACAAAACCACATTATTATATTACCATTATATTATATTATATTATATTATATTGTATTATATATTATCTGGCTACAGGAACTTGAATACTGTAGGCGTTATCTTTATGCAGTTATGGAGCAAAGTTGTAGACCGAGGTTAGCGTGTTTATGAAGTGCCATGTCAAGCTGACCTACCACGTCTTGTTGCACAAGTTGTACATTTAGACCTTATAGCGCCACCATCTCGCCAATTGGTGTGATTTCTGTTGTGAGTAAATTAGCCCATCGATGTTTATCAGTGTGGCAAATTACATGTGTGACTTTTGTGAACAACGCCACCATGTGGCAGGATGACACAAAACTTTGCACACCTCTTCCGTATTATGAAGGACAACGTTTTGGCGCAGTGTTCATGAGTAACACACCCCTTCCTTTTTAAACCACTGCCATAACACCTCCAGTAAGTGCATGAACCTTTTAGTATAACAAGGCATGATACTGATGGGACTTTTAAATCACTGTGTGGGGCATTTGGGGATGATCTGGATCCACATTGTGTTTCAGATTCTATGCGCTACTCATGGGTCACATAATGTAGTCCTTTTCAACAAGTTAATATAGGTCTCAGAGGTCCCCTAAACTACAAGGACAGGGAGATGACTAGAGGTGGGTTTTCAGGAGTCCAAGGATGTGACAGATCTTAGGGCTGACCTTCGAATAATTTTTTTGGAATTCGAAGCTTCGGGGCCCGAGATTCGATTTTAAATCGAAGCTTCGAGATAAAAAGAATATAATAATAATTATAGATAATATATATATATATATATTTGATTTTTTTATGTTGTGGGACTTGTACAGCACTTTGTTCAACTTTGTCAGTGCTGTAAAGTTTAAACCTTTTTAAATCTTAGACAAACTAAACACTTTGCTTTCATGAAATATTGTAAGTCGTCATTTGAGGCTTTATAAAAGCAGCACAATGAACACAAATCTGTCAGTGCCGAGTCCGACCTCATCTTAAATAACAAACAGCATTGCTTGTTGTAGTTAACAAAGAGAGGCAGAGTTGATTTTGCACACACACAAAAAAAGAAATAATTTTTTTTTTTATATATATTCAAATTTTATTTCCATATTTGAATCCCATGCCCATCGAACGAAGCTTCGTATTTAAGACAGCCCGACGAGTCAGCCAGGAGAGAGTTCCAGAGGGTGGGGGGCCTCCACACTGAAGGCTCGGTCCCCAAAAGCTACATGTTGCGCACGTGCGTTTTTCACAGTCATGGACCGCCCATTATCTGCTGAGCCTCCACTTAGGAGGGAGAGGCAAATCTGAATAGCTTGTTGAATCACATGTTTTCCGACCTAGGCAACCAGCGGCTTGTCTTATTTCAGTTTGTGTGCTAGTAGGCCCATCAGAGACCCAATTGTACAGTAAATGGACTGCATTTATATAGCAGCTTTTATCCTAAGCGCTTTACAATTGTTTGTTCCTCACATTCACCCACTCACTCACACATTCACACACCGATGCCGGAGGCGACCATGCAAGGTGCCAACCTGCTGATCGGGAGCAATTAGGGGTTAAGTGTCTTGCTTAAGGACACTTCGGCACGCTGCCCGGGAGGAGTGGGAATCGAACCGGCAACCTTTCGATTACCAGACGACCACTCTATCTCCTGAGTCACAGTATGTGCACAAGCGCTGAAAGAAATTCCACAATACTGTATGTGTCCAGAATGTGTGTGTGTGTGTGTGTGTGTGTGTGTGTGTGTGTGTGTGTGTGTGTGTGTGTGTGTGTGTGTGTGTGTGTGTGTGTGTGTGTGTGTGTGTGTGTGTGTGTGTGTGTGTGTGTGTGTGTGTGTGTGTGTGTGTGTGTGTGTGTGTGTTGGTCTAATATGTACTATAAAGGCCTGAATTAACTTGACTAAAAAACAATAAACCTACAAGCCCTGAGGAGGCTGAAAGCGGCTAGAACTTAGTTGACGCGTCTGTGGCTCGTATAGGCTCGTATTTATTTAATTTTTTATTTTATTCTTTCCCACGGCGACTATGGATAGGGAATTTCTTTATTTAATTAAAATGTTCACAACAACATGGATGCATGTACTCTCCCAGCATGTTTAATATCAATAATACTAAAGGAAAAAAAACTCATAAAATATATTGGGTCGCACCTAAATCGGCAGGGTTGGTCGGCAACCGGAAACAAACCATTATTTATTTTAGGCCTTACCAATATGCACAATTTGCATATAAAGTAAACGATACGATACTGTTGACAGTCACATATGGAGCGACAATAACTTGGTCATGACGACAAGGTCCTCTCACTTCACTTCAGCCTTTAATCGGCGTGGTTTATTATCACATTGAGCATTAGTACATGAGACCTTCTCTCTGTGAGAGGTAGATGGGAAGAGACAGAGAGGGAGGGAACGATCCCTTAAATACCCTCTTACCTGGCGCCAGCGTCAATAGCTCCGCCTATAGCGCCCTCTTGTGGAAACAGTTAGACAGTTACATGCAATCGTATACATCACATAACTTTAACAGATACTACCTTCAAATGAACAAAACATTACAAACTGCAAACAAAACGAGGTCCATGAAACGATGACAACGCAGACGGTCAAAACCGTTGGCTCTTGCCGGTAACAAAAGTACCTTTAAGTAGCCAGGTAAGCCACATACTGTTGAGCAAAGGGAACTGCTTGGCAGGCACCCGACTTGGCAGGCACAATGCATAGAATGTACCAATGTATACAAAAATACATAAATCCAAACAAATACATAAAATATAGCATATACATTTACATTTAAATTTAGCTGACACGTTTATCCAAAACGACTTACATGTACAAGTTCTGTATGACAAGTCATCAAGGGTACAACTCTATCAGCTGAGTAACAATGTTCATTAAAGTGTTGAGTGCTACAGTGTAGGTTAGTTTATTAGGACAAGTGCATGACAGTAAGTTTAGTTAGGGATTAAGATCTAAAAAAAAACTATTTTTTTATTTCAGATAATGGTTTGAAGAAGTGCGTCTTTAGTCGACGGCGAAAGATTGGACGGGTTTCGGCTGTCCTAACTGGGGTGGGTAGTTCATTCCACCATTGTGGGGCAAGGACTGAGAATAGGCGACTTGCATAATATGGCACTTTACCATGTAAATTGGCTCTTACATGTACACCCATAATATCACCATTGTCTGTCTCTGTCCATTGTCTGGCCAGAGAGAGAGAGAGAGAGAGACTTTGTTTCCTGGAGGCTCTATCTGTCTCGCCCTGCGTGTTTATGTTGTTTTGGAGCCAGACACTTGCACTGCGCTGATTCCCGCTCTTCCCGCAGGGTGCCGAGGGGACCATAAACACCACTATTTCTGAGGGTGGAGAGTAGCGGCAGGGCAGGCTCCTTTTTAGTATTGTTATCCTTTATGCCGTCAGGGAGGGGGGAGGGAGGGAGGGTGTTGTAGGGGATGTTTGAAGAGCTATCAGACAGGACCTTTTATGGGGCAGGCGTTTCGCAGTCCATAAATCTCATTTCCACCTGCGGACACCCCCCCCCCCAAATAAAATTACACCATTTCCCCGAAAACCACACCTCTCACATCATTGTGTGTGTGTGTGTGTGCGTGCGTGCGTGCGTGTGTGTATATGTGGGACAAAGGGGTGCGTTGGGGGGGTTGTGTGGGTTTGTGTGGAAACGAGCTAGTTAAGTTGGGACAAATTTATACCATTTCCAGGCTCCCGGGTTCCCTCCGGTGAATCAATAAACCAGAGAGCTGAAAAGAGTTGGAACGGCCCACCGTCGAGTCAATAGCCTCTGCTCTTTATTAGCCACAGAGCGCTCTGTGTGAGAGAGGGGGTCAAACAATCACAACCAGCCCCTGGGTCCCCATGAAGGGCCTCTCCGTCGGGGGCCAAGACACCCCCCCCTGTGACTCGTCCTCCCCCTGGACGATTATTACGCTGATTATTATGATGGTAAACGACTTTCCACTGTGTTGTTCCAGGCCAAGAAAATCACTCCTGGTTCTGTGTGTCTGTGTCTGTGTCTGTGTCTGTGTGTGTGTGTGTGTGTGTGTGTGTGTGTGTGTGTGTGTGTGTGTGTGTGTGTGTGTGTGTGTGTGTGTGTGTGCGCACGTGCGCTCATCGCTAATACACTGCAACCCTCCTGCACTTCAACTAAAATAAACCCCAATAATATAACCCACACACACACACACACACACACACAGTTCCAGGTCAAGTTGAAACATTCCATGTTACAGGTCAAGTCAGGCAGATCCTCGACCTCCATAATATAAGGATATTGTTGAATATACTGCTTCAGATTAGGGATGTTCGATATTGGCTTTTTTACCGATATCCGATATACCGATATTGTCCAACTCTTAATTTCCGATACCAATATCAACCGATACCGATATATGCGGGGTTTCCCCCCCCCCCCCAAAACATTATGCATACTTTTCACAATAAATTAAATAAGAATTTGTTCTTACTTGCTTGCCTGGGTAAATAAAGGTTAAATAAATGTAAAAAAAAAATAAAAAAAATAAAAAACGTTTTTTTACCGATAGCGATCATTTCCGATATTACATTTTAATGCCAATATCGGCCGATAATATCGGACATCCCTACTTCAGATGCTTTGTTTGTACTGAAGTGGGAACTATGGTTGTACTGTACTATAGGTTGTACTATACTATAGGTTGTACTTTACACAATACTGTACTGCAAGTCACACCATCATGGTGTCTCCATATTCACTACTATAGCAACATAATGGTACTGTTGGGGGGAGGGGGAGGGGGCGGGGGGCATCTAGACTCAATAGAACATCCTAGATGATTTACGGTATCCATTTCCCTCAATGCCGTACAGTATATACAAGCAACAAGCCTGCAATATTATGACTCACTGTTGTCATTATTACATTATTACACAAGTAGATCCAGATGCATTTTGAGCACACAGAGAGAGAGAGAGAGAGAGAGAGAGAGAGAGAGAGAGAGAGAGAGAGAGAGAACTTCATTAGCATCTGCGTGTTCTGCTAAAAGGCTATGTTTAGAAGAGTGTCATTCATAGTTGAGGGCATCTAAACTACAGATGTCACAACGATGAGTAATCTGTGTGTGTGTGTGTGTGTGTGTGTGTGTGTGTGTGTGTGTGTGTGTGTGTGTGTGTGTGTGTGTGTGTGTGTGTGTGTGTGTGTGTGTGTGTGTATGTGTGTGTGTGTGTGTGTGTGTGTGTGTGCGTGCGTGTGTGTGTGTTAGGTGTGTGTGTTAGGTGTGAAAAGCAACGTCTCAGATGGAACGTACGGCTGCACCCACACTGCCTACAGTATACGTACATTTTATTTGTATTTTACATTTACGTTTGGTTTCATTATTGTCCATTATTGTTCTTTCACGTGAAGTGTAGCCATGGAACCCGTGGGTACAAACAGCACTGTTGTTTGATTCAGAGGACATGTGCTATTTACTGTATTCTTTTCCCTGACTGTTTTGATTGATTGATTGATTGAAAACTTTATTAACAGATTGCAGAATGGGTACAATACAGTACAGCTCAATACACACAATTGTTAAGGGGATGCAGACCAGAGAAAGACTTTCGTCTTGTTTACATCAGGGTCCCCCATTTTCAATTCATCAGGACATATATGACATACATGACATACAGATAGTCAGTACTGCTACATCTATACATTTATGACATACCAGATTTGCAAATACAGTACTGTTTGTGATACAGAAGGAGTCAAGAAAAGGGAGTATATACATTTGACGTAGAAACTGTACATTGGAGGAGGTTGGGTGGGGGGGGGTTGGGTACGTTGGGATATTGACAACCATACTGGGTAATTTACATTGGAGGTGGTTGGGGGGGGGGGGGGGGGGCACACTGTATAAACAAGCAAAACTGTACATTGAGGGGGGGGGGGGGGGGGGGGGACACTGTACAAACAAACAAAATTGTACATTGGACTATTGACAAAACCATACTAGGTAAATGACTGTACATTGGAGGGGGTTGGGTTAGGATATTTACAGGGGCCAGTGTTGAATTGCAGTCTCCCGTAGGTGTCCCTTGAGAGAGGTTTTGAAAGTGGGTAGTGATCCACATTCCTTTACAGCTTTGGGTAGGGCGTTCCACATTGATGTGGCATAATTGCGAAACGTGTTTAGTCCCTTATTTGAGCCGAATCTGGGTTTAACATGATTTGTGGAGCTCCCTCTGGTGTTGTGATCGTGGTATTCACTGTATTCACTGGTATTCACGTGGTATTCACTGTTGGTGGAGCCTCATGATTTAGGTGCTCAAATCATGCTCATGGCACACATGATTTTGTCTGGGTAGTATACAGTATGTCCTGGTAGTATCTGTCCAGGTAGTATACAGCAGGGGTGTAAAAAGTACCCAGAAATTATACTTAAGTGAAAGTATGGGTACCGTCTCAAAATCTGACTCAAGTAAAAGTCAAAGTATCTGGCTAAAAACACACTTGAGTAAAAGTAAAAAAGTCCTACTTTTAAATGTACTTAAGTACTAAAAAGTAAAAGTAAATTTTTTTTAAAGGGATAGACCAGGGGTCTCAAACTCATTCCATCGTGGGCCAAGTTTTCATTTTAACTATACATTGCACCAGGTGAGTTAGTTGAAGAGGTGAGCCAATTAGTGAAATCATCAGCTGGTGTTTAGGCAAGGCTGGAATGAAACTAAGCATACACTCTGCCCACAATGGAATGTGTTCTGCGATAGAGAATGCTGAAATGAAAAAACAGAGGACACTTTTTTTGCATTAAAATTATTTAATGCACTTCTCCATTGAAGGTAAACTAACATGGACGGCATTCACATCACAGCATGAATAATATCACAATATTAAAAACAGAATGGTGTATCAAGTTTCAAGTTTCTTTAATAGTTGTCATACAGAAGTACAGAATACTTTTATACAAAATGCTTCTTACTGTTACGCTCCAGAGACTGTGCTAGACAAGATAAGTATCAATAACATAGTATAGCATGTAAATTAGAAGTAGAAAATGAGGTCACAGTGTTCAGTATAGACATATGTACAATGTTCGATGCAGAATAGACGTAACTGAGTTACCATATAATATACAATACTATGCAGTGTACTTTACAGTAAGGTGTACGAGTTGTAGTGCAATCCTTTATCAATAAATATAAAGTGTGGGGAGTGGGTGCTACAGTGTGTTTGTTTAAAGTGAGTGTGTGCTATAAAGTGTGGGGAGTGGGTGCTACAGTGTGTTTGTTTAAAGTGAGTGTGTGCGTGTGGATGTGTGTGCTATGTGCGTTTGATGGTTGTTGTGTAGTGTTCATTGTTCGTTGAGCAGCCTGATGGCCTGGGGATAGAAGCTTCTTCTGAGTCTTTCTGTGCTCGCCTTGAGACTCCGGTATCGCTTGCCTGACCGCAGCAGTTCAAAGAGGCAGTTGTTCGGGTGACTGGAGTTCTTAATGATTCTCTTAGCCTTGCCCCTGCACCGCTTGTTGTAAATGTTCTGGAGGGTGGGGAGCCCCCCTCCAATTGTGCGTATCCTAAATAATATCACAATATTAACCACAGCATACTGGATTATCCTGAATAATATCACAATATTAAAGACAGAATACTGGAGTACCCTGAATAATATCACAATATTAACCACAGCATAATGCGGATCTGACTGTCTATTCTTCTGATAGCAGGTGTTTAATCAAAGATCCCCGCTTTCTAGTGTTGCACAAGGACCAATCAGCATGGGTATGGGCGGGTTAATTTTCCATTGATGGGGATTTGATTGGCTGTTTACCTGCGGTCGCAGGATTAATAACGTTAACGTTAGTTCAGCCAGATAAAAAATTTAAATATACTAATTAAAATGGTTGGACCTGTGAGATTTGTACTTTGTAGGTCTGCATTTTAAATGTAAGGAGTAAAAAGTATGTTTTTTTTCTCTGAAATGTAATGGAGTAAAAGTACAAAGTATACAAACCTAATAATACTTGAGTAAAGTACAAATCCACCAAAACAGTACTTAAGTATTGTAACAAAGTACAATTACTCAAGTACTTTACACCCCTGGTATACAGTATGTCTGGGTAGTATCTGTCGTCAAGGACTCAGGGTCGTATCTGTCCTGGTGGTATCTGTCCTGGTTGTATCTGTCGTGGTCATATCTGTCCTGGTGGTATCTGTCCTGGTTGTATCTGTCCTGGTTGTATCTGTCGTGGTCATATCTGTCCTGGTGGTATCTGTCCTGGTTCTATCTGTCCTGGTTGTATCTGTCGTGGTCATATCTGTCCTGGTGGTATCTGTCCTGGTGGTATCTGACCTGGTTGTATCTGTCCTGGTTGTATCTGTCGTGGTCATATCTGTCCTGGTGGTATCTGTCCTGGTGGTATCTGTCCTGGTGGTATCTGTCCTGGTTGTATCTGTCGTGGTCATATCTGTCCTGGTTGTATCTGTCGTGGTCATATCTGTCCTGGTTGTATCTGTCGTGGTCATATCTGTCCTGGTTGTATCTGTCCTGGTTGTATCTGTCGTGGTCATATCTGTCCTGGTGGTATCTGTCCTGGTTGTATCTGTCCTGGTTGTATCTGTCGTGGTCATATCTGTCCTGGTGGTATCTGTCCTGGTGGTATCTGTCCTGGTGGTATCTGTCCTGGTTGTATCTGTCGTGGTCATATCTGTCCTGGTTGTATCTGTTGTGGTCATATCTGTCCTGGTTGTATCTGTCCTGGTTGTATCTGTCGTGGTCATATCTGTCCTGGTTGTATCTGTCCTGGTTGTATCTGTTGTGGTCATATCTGTCCTGGTTGTATCTGTCCTGGTTGTATCTGTCGTGGTCATATCTGTCCTGGTGGTATCTGTCCTGGTTGTATCTGTCGTGGTCATATCTGTCCTGGTGGTATCTGTCCGGGTCATATCTGTCCAGGTAGTATCTGAAATCAGTACCACTCGGTACTCTTGACTTTTTGGTTCTTGATACCCGACCTTAAAGACCTTATCTTATCTCTGTTTGTCCATGGAAAGCAACAGCTGCGATTGGAGGAGGACCAATAAGAGAGGGCGGAGTTTGAGATTCAAGTGTCCATAAAAATAAACATGACTTGGGTCTCAGAGGAGCAACGGCTGCTCCCATCAAGAGTTCCAGAACGCAGTCACTCACACAGCTGTCCCCACAGCTGTGTAGATCTCTGTTATTTTTCTATTTTGATCATAAACTTGAACTGTGGTTGGAAAAAAAACACTAAAAACAAATGTGTGCTGGTTTAACATCACTTGAAAGGAAGGAATATTAATTTTTTTTATTAAATGTTTGAGTTAAAACTAATATTTTCAGTAGCAACTATGTCTACCATGTTGAAACTAATGTGATATGTAAGATCAATAAATGCTCTGACTGTACTCATTATGGCTGTGATCTACACGCTGGCTGTTCTCCTTTTTCTGCTGTGATTTATTTTCCCACTGATGTAGCGGCAGCCGGGGACTGATTTTTGACTGATACGTTGGATGGAAGAATCAAAAGATGCAAGTGAACGGTCTAAACCTCCCTGTTTGAGCTACGCCGAGGTCTGATAAACGACCGCTATCGGAAAGAACTCACCATCACCTTTTCCATCCATGTGCTTCTATTTGAATGAATGAATGAATGATCTTTATTGTCATTGTCACAGGTACAACGGAATTTAAAATGCAGCCCTAGGTGCTAACAGTCAACACAGTCCTAAATAATACACAGGCCTAAAATAATAAAAACAAGAGTGAGACATAGTCATAAATAGGGGGGGATATAAAAAACTAAATATTTCAGCACGAATGCATCAGAAGTGGTTGTTGTTGTTGTTGTGCGCAGTGTGTTTCGTTCGCGTGTTCTCATTGGTTCATAATTGCAGTAATAAAATTTGCGTCTTTTTTAGAGAGAGTAAACACTGGGGGGGGGGGGGGGGGGGGGGGGTGATATATCACTCCTGGTCCATGGAAAGTGCCCTGAGCCTATCCTGGTACATCGGGAGAGTGGAGTAAGTTGACCCACCCCCTTGTATCCACACATTTAGGAAGAACCCTTGATTTAACTTAGGCCTTGATGGAGAGACGCTTGTGCGAAAGGCAAGCATATTGTTGCTCCAAAAAGTGGTTTTATTTTACATAACAGATATACTGACCATTGCGTCGAAGCAAACGTAGCAAGGTTTGAAAAGATATAGCATAAATATGAATGAACTACCAAGGTGTAAGAACATGTGAACTAGGCTAATTACCTAAATGTTAGCTCTAAATTAGCCTACTGTATTGTTTTATTTTATAAAAAAAAAATATATATATTAAATTAAAAATGAAATGGTGTCTGTGTGGTAAAATGAGCCAAAAGCCCCGGGCTGAAGCTGAGCCAATGATTCAACCCAGGATACAGAGGGACAAAAAAATATCTTTAAAATAGGCACAGAGGAAGCTTGCTGGCCAAATTAAACAGTTGGCTAACTAATTCCATGGTCTTACAAATGGCATTTTAACACATTATTAAAAGTTTACTTATTTATTAAATTAAATATATCAGTTTATCAGTTCTGAGTCAATAAAAGACTGTTTTGAAAATAAATTAGCGTGTGCCGTTTAACTGACATCTCAAACCTCACCCTCTGTTCTTGATTCTCCAATCACAATTGTCGCTTCCCTCTGACTGAAGTTTTGATTGGAGGATCGAAAAAGGGGGCAGGGTTTGAGATAGGTCAATTGTATTCGATAAGAGGAATAGATCATCTTTCATTATGTCTAGAAATCATATTTTCATATCATACTCTGTATGATATCATGTACAACAGTGCTGTAAATACTGCATATTTACATTTATATTTGTATATTTACCCCATATATATATATCCATATTTGTCTGAATATACCTGCATATAACCACTCTATATACTTACTTATACACCTGCATATAACCCATAGCTCTGTATGATAGCACATACCATATATATATATATATATTATCACCGCATATATATATATATCCACACCTGTCTATAGCTACATAGCTGCACATAATCCTTTTACATATCTGTAGATACTATATCTATATCTGTACATTTCCTACTCTTACTAGTTACGCTGCTGGCAAGTATGACTACTACCATACTGTCTAAAGTTACACCTGTATCCCTGTACATATTATACTACAACTCTGTACATACATCTGATTAGCACTACACTCAGTAATACTAATTGATTTCATACCCAGTTTAATCACCTGTATATTGTATATTACTATTGCACTTTACTGTTACATTTGCACTCTGGTTGGATGTCAAACTTCTTTTCGTTGTACTGTACTTGTGCTGTATAATGACAATGAATTTGAATATAATCTAATATCCCTTTTGAGCAGATGCATTCTTTTCATTTCTCTTTGTAGTCCTGAAATATACTTCCGTCTAATTCTTCCTCACCAAGAGGTCATTTTATGTAAATATTGGCTCATCTTACCCCACTCTCCCTAGGTTACAGTCGGCTCATCAATCATCTGCATACTTTCCATCTTCCTAGCTTGACGTTTCTTGTGCCCGTCACTCACAAACATGTAGGGTATGTACGGCCCCGGGCCCTACGGCTCACACAAAACTGGATTGTCCATACATTTTGGGGCACTGTCAGAAATCCCTTGCCCACAGCATACTGAGACACGGGGGCCTCATGTCCTGGACACGTGTATTCATGTACAGGCACCATTTTGTTTGATACCATGCCATTCAAATTTTTTCCCTCTAGTACAGGCCTAATAAACACTTCAAATACATTGAAAGTGTCATTGAGACATCGGCTACTGTGAGATATGAGACACAATTTCCCAGTTCAGTATCCATTTGGAATGGCCTTGATGTAACAATAAAAACATGCAGATATAAACAGGAATTCTTGGACAAGTATAAGTTAGAGGAGCTTGAAAATAAAGTGAACTAGTATTTTTGTAATTATTTATTTATCTTTTGCTGTAGTGGATAGGTATATTCTTTTTTATATTGATAGATAATAATATATATTAATATGATATCGTAAGGAAGGGGCAGGACCAGATAAGCTTTGCTTCATTCTGTCCCTTCTCGAACAAAACCATTGTCTTGAGCTATGCTGATTATTGCTTCCATGTCTAGGAAGATATATTTAATTTTATTTGTATTTTATTTCGTTTTCTTTTTATTAATTTCTTTTTATTACAAATGTGTGTGTTTGTTTTATGGTTGAAATGTTCGAGATAAATAAAGATCAAATCAAAACAGTGTAATAATTCTCTAAAACTGAGACATTATTGGAAACAAGTGAGAGACTGGTCAGGAGTCAGGACTTCATGCTGCAACGTTCATACTGTGATGTTTTATCACCTACTTCTCGCAGTGAGCATTCAAGTGTTTACACAGCTAGCTAAATATTATCTGGTTAAACTTCCATTTGATATGAAAGTACCCCACAAGACTGACATGGAAACTCTATTACATGAATCTGGTCCATTGTATGTGTAGTAGAGCTTAAGATTCTCTGACCCACTGTATTCCCCCAGACTTGGAAATTCAGATTCATAATCAGGCTTTGGCCCAAATCCGCTACCGTGGTTCAGGCTTGGTTCAGGCTCGGACAGAACCCACACGGGTCCATGTATGGTCGGGATATGATATGTTTTTGGGTCCGATCGAAGCTCTGACGTGCATTTTGACGTCTTCATACGGTTTCCAATTAGAGTGCCTCGAGTTGAACTCCGCAGGCACTGTAATGGACTTCTCAAACATGGAAGAGATTTCGAGGCATGTTTTTCCAACACAGCTGATTGCCATAGAGAGAGCAATCTGTCTTGATTTGCGCTCGGCCAGAAACACATGTTCCATGTTACCTTGTTAGCTACTGAGGATAACATATGCGGCGCCATACGGGTGCTTTGCGAGGGCCTAGGGGAGAACGAACCGAAGGGTTGTGACTCAAAAATTATTTGGCTGCAAGAGTGTGTAGGCATTTCAAATCTGTCCAATCAAGTCTATGTAATTCCCCACAAGCCATTGATATGGGACCAAAATGTGTTCACTAAGAAAAGATATTGGCCAGCTTTTTGACCGCAGAATGGTGGACAGAATGAAATATTTGACAAAACAGAGAACCAACCGAGTTGGCCAGCAACGGCATTCACTGAGAAATGACACGGTGGCAACACAACCGAGAGAGAAGGATGAAGGATCAGAGGAACACAGACAAACATGCACACACACACACACACACACAAATACATGCATACACATACATTCGCACATACACACTCACCGACACAAAGAATATGTGTACACACACAAACTAACACACACTCACACAAAAGCACACAAACACACAAACTAACACACACTCACAGAAAAGCACACATTCACAAACACGCGCACACACAAACTAACACACGCTCACACAAAAGCACACACACACAAACACACACAAACTAAACTTTGTGCACACACACAAACCAACACAAAAGCACACACACACAAACACACACAAACTAAACTTTGTGCACACACACAAACTAACACAAAAGCACACACACACAAACTAACACACACACACACACACACACACACACACACACACACACACACACACACACACACACACACACAGAGAGGCGGCACCCACCTGATTTGCCCACCCCTGCTCTGCCGAAGACGGCCAGCTTCACCTCAGGGCTCTTCGCCATGGCAGCGACCTCTGAAGAGCAGCGAGCCAATCGCAGAACGCTGTCGGATCGCAGGGCAGCTCTCAGATCAGTGGGCCCATCCTCGGGAGGTTCACACAAGAGCAGAGGCTGTCTGGGAGAAACACATCCAAACGTCAGCAGGGACCGCGTCAGGGGGCTCAGAATAGACCAGACTTCAGGGTATTTTCAACCCATCCAAATGAGGGAGAGAGAGAGAGAGAGGACGGGTACTAGACGTTCGTGTTTCAGTACCGGATTAAATCGAGACATCATTTGGATCCGATAAACACGTTTCTTAACCCTTCTGCCTTCTTAGCAATGATTTAGTGTATTTAGCCTTTTGTGAGTGTGTGTGTGTGTGTGTGTGTGTGTGTGTGTGTGTGTGTGTGTGTGTGTGTGTGTGTGTGTGTGTGTGTGTGTGTGTACAACGGTGGCTGTGTTGATGATTATGTCATGAAATTTGGTCTGTTTGCTTATCTTTCATATATTTACATAATTTGATGTAAATATTGTATTTTGAAATTCTCTAACAGAAAGTTACCCATTTGACAGGCAAAAACCCCCCTAGTGGTTTATTTCATGCCATTAGGGGTTAGGGTTAGGGTTCTAACCTAAGTTTTGCTTGTACAGTTGTATGTAGTGAGGGTGAGAAATGGTCTGATCTGGCTGTAAACAAATAGTTTTTGATTTGCCTTCTTGACTAAGCTGTTGATGTGATGTTTGTAAGTGAGGTGTGTGTGTCAAGAGTTACTCCAAGGTATTTATTACTAGTGTCTGTTGTCTTTAACTGTAGTGTCTGTCTGCGGTCTTCATAACCACAATGTGTGACTGACACACACATTGGGGGATGTTTTAAAAATATAATTTAACATATAATATAATATAATAATTTGTGCTTCACCAAAGAATTTGGTCAGCAGCCGCCACTGTTATAGATACTGGTTTACTGAGGCGTCATAACAAATGCAACACCCATCGGTTTGATGATGGCACATGTACAACAGTGCTGTATATACCCATGTTTATATTTTATAAATATACCTTATATTTACTACATACAGTATATACATATTTGTCTGAAGTGAATACACCTGCATATAACCCCTATACTCACCCTCCCCCCCTCATTGCTTCTTGGTTGGCCACCCGATTCTCACGAAACCTGCTGGGTGGCATCTGGGGACCAACATCTTTCACTGTGTGATTCTGAAGGTTGCCGGGCCAAACCGTATGACCACCACATGGCATAACTTTATTGCTTTAATCTAAAACAAAAAAACTTCATTTCTGCCTCACACAGAGTCCTATGCATAACGGTATATAATTAGCATGTCTTTCAAACAAAGGAATGACACATTCTATCAGAACAAAAGACGATGAATACCGTTTCCAATTAACCCAAAACATAACCTCCTCATAAATAATAAACTGTAACCCTGTCATGATGATAATCTGAGTGCAGTGTGGTAATAGGCCCTTCAAACACATTGAAAATGGTTATTTCGTGGAAAACAGGGAAACAGTTTTGGAGGGGCATGTTGGGTCAGAGTCTATCCTATTTAAAACCTGTGCTATCAGGCCAACGATCTAGATGAATTAACTCTGACACGACAGGCAGTTTTTCATTCAAAGGAGAGAGAGAGAGAGAGAGAGAGAGAGAGAGAGAGAGAGAGAGAGAGAGAGAGAGAGAGAGAGAGGGGGGGGGGCAGAGAAAGACAAAATAGAGAGAGAGACTAGGAGAGAGATAGAGGGAGCAATAGAGAGGAAAATAAAGAGAGAGGGAGAGAGAGAGCAAGAAAGAGAAAAATAAGAGATAGAAAGAGAAAGGGAGAAAAAGAAAGAGAGGCAAAGAGAGGGAGAGAGAAAGAGAAAATGAGAGATAGAAAGAAAGAGAAAAAGAAAGGGAGAGAAAGAGAAAAAGAAAGAGATAGAGAGAGAGGCAAAGAGAGAGATAGAGATTGAGGCAAAGAGAGAGAGAGAGAGGAAGAGAAAAAGAAAGAGAAAGAGAGAGGGAAACTGGCTATGGGACTAGAGAGACAGAAGAGGCTGAGAATCTCGTTCACCGTGTTACCGAGGGCAACAGCATCATCAACTACGTGAGTCACACTCTCCTGTTGTCAAGGCAAGGCAGGCTTTTAGCTGGCATTAGTATCTGTGTGCGCGTGTCTGTGTGTGTGGGCGCACATATGCATGGGTGTGTGTCAGGTAGGTGGAGAGAACTGTCCATTCAGAACTGTCCAAAATAACACAGCCATGTGTCCTAATAAGCAAATATGGATAATTCTTTTTGTTCCCCTTTTACTAGAAAAATTAACCCAGCTGTGCAGCTTAAGTCCAACGCTAATTGACATAAAAGTCAAGTTGACCCAAAACACCATCCATTATCCATCTCCCTGTATGCACACAACACATGTATATACCACATATTTACATTTATATCTTTATATTTACCGCATATATATATACAGTTTATACACCCATATTTGTCTGAATATACATGCACATAACCCATAACTCAGTATGATAGCATGTACACTAATGCTGTATATACCATATATATTTATTTTCACTGCATATATACCTATCCTCACCTGCCTGTACTGCACATAGTCCTTTACTATAACTAAACTCAGGGGGCGAAATTAACTTTTTGACTCACCGGCCAGTGGCGGGTAGATGGGAAGAATCTACCCGCCAAGCATATTTCTTACCTGCCAACTTTTTTTTGATTAAAAAAATAATTATTTTATATAATTTAATTTTTTTAATAAAATATATATATTATATAATATAATATAATATAATTTTTGTTGTACTGTACTTGTGCTGCATGATGACAATACATTTGAATCTAATCAAATCTAATCTAATGCTGTTTAACCTCTCCGCACAACTATAGGCTCAGCGATTACAATCTAATTAAACACAAACGAGTCAAGAGCCGAACATATCAGCAATATGTTGATAACGGCGCAGTGGCAGTTAGAAAGCAAACGTTGCTTACTGGAATAAAACACACACGTACACACTAAGGATGGGTACCTTTCACATTTGAACCTGTGAATCGATACCGGTACCCAGCGGTACCTTTTTTCTGTACTTTAGTCTCTAAAAATGTAATCTACCTACCTCAGTTGTAAAAAAGCATTCCAAACTTAATATTTTATAAAAATAAATAATGTATTATTATTATTTACATCTTACTGATGTAAAGCACTTTGCCCTGCAATCCCCTGTATAAAAGGTGCTATACAAATAAAGTTATTATTATTATTTATTTAGGACAATATATATATATATATATATATATATATATATATATATATATATATATATATATATATATATATATATATATATATATATATATATATATATATATATATATATATATATATATATATATATATACACACAGTCACACACATATCAAATTATTCTTTTTAATACAGATATGTATTATCTGTATTATCTGCGAGACAGTGCCAACATGCAACAAGTCGAAATTCTCCGCTATCTCAACTGCAAGCAGGAGCAGCGCCTCTGTCTGCATGTCGACTGCTCCACTGTCTGTGTGTCTGTCAACTCTGCTTTGGTCTAATCACATTCCCCCACCCACAGTCTGCGAATCAGAGGCAGAGTAGGGCGGGTCTTCACGACATCTGGGGCAGTGTAGCGCATATATGTTTATTATATATATCTATTGTAACTGAGGGGTACAATTCCCTGACTGTATTGATAAGTATGGTATCATTAAACCACTACCTGCTTTATGTACTTTAAATACTGGCCACACAGTACATGATGTAGATATGATGAACACTTTCCCACCTGATGAAACGAAGTCCACACAAATGTATAAATCGAATATTTTATATAGCAAAGGGTATATACAACGTTCACTTAATGACATTTATGATTTGAATGCACTTGTAAGGCAAATTAGTATTCGTAGGTAAATCAACATTGAATGTCCAATCTCTGGTTACGCAGGGAGCAAGTATACAACCTGGTTCTTTAGGGAACTATAGCAATGGTACTTAAATGATTATAGCTGGATACACTAAAGGGGGGTCCCGCTGGTTGTAAGTCAGTAGGGGGGGGGGTTAGGAGAGCCGCTGGCGATATCCCATCTGGCCGACGATTTCTTGGGAGAATTCAGAGTGCTGAACACGGTGCCCACAGAACCTCGGTCCGCAGATGAATACAGCTGGGCCCTCTTGTAGACGGTAGCTGCCGGTCCACAACGAAGAGACGTGAGGCGACCTCACTCGGGGTAGAGCGCCGTCTCACCTGGACTCCTCTCGGGGGGGTAGTTCCAACACTCAGCAGTGTTGGCTGTTATCCATGGCATAATCAAAGCACCCAAAGCACGTAGATAATCCAAGCCGTGTAGGGCTCGTCGTCGTCCGGGTGAAGTAATCCAATGTACAGGTCCACTCGTCCTGGCCCAGAGCTCCTCGGATGCAAGCACCACACGTGGTCTGCCCAGCCTGGTTAAGACTCTAGATAACGCCAGGAACGATGGGGGTACTGCTCACTTTATAACTCTAAGCGAACGATGCACCATACATAATAGACTATTATTAACTTAATAGAAATACGTCCCACTCGACGGTATAGTGCCAAACTATGACAATTCAACTATTAATCCACACGATGTCTCAATGCCTATTCTGAGGCCAAGTAGGCCATACTGCACCACACGTGCGTCGTGGGTGAGGCTTCACGTCTGTTACTAGGTTGGAGGGTAAAGAACTAATGGACTAAAAGAAAGTTCTACTTTACTTGCGCCATATATATATGCGCTGTGAACAAATAGTACCATTCGTATTTCGCCAGACGTATTCCTACGCCGAACCGGGCTTGTAACGACATGTTCGTCGGCACGATTGAACTTGAACCAAGGGGCTTGGCTGCTGGCGCCAGGTTCTTGTCCAATGGTAGAATGAAACTATTATGGGCTGTTAGTAGACTAAAGGGATATTCAGTGTATATGTA
The DNA here is from genome assembly GCF_963971535.1 of Notolepis coatsorum. Classification (NCBI taxonomy): domain Eukaryota; kingdom Metazoa; phylum Chordata; class Actinopteri; order Aulopiformes; family Paralepididae; genus Notolepis; species Notolepis coatsorum. The sequence continues at coordinate 26,190,939 of NC_140179.1, read as the reverse complement.
CAAGGAATATACAAGGGATATCAAACGATATACAAATACTATTAAATATATATCCATAAATAAATATATATATTCGGTTTAATCTGATCCTTCACAACATCTATGGTGTTAGCGGGGCTCCGGCGTCTCGAGTCTACTACACTTAGTAAGTAACTTACTCTCATGCTCGCTCGCACACACGCGCTCTCTCTCTCTCATGCTCGCGCACACACACACAGAGAGTGCCAACACTTGGTTTGCACAAGCTGAACCGCTTAACTCATTGACCGCCATGCATTAGCCTCATCCTGTAGTACTGTAGCTACCGCCAGCGCTGTAAACAGTGGGAGTCGCTCACCTTGTTTGCAGGGCTATAACTATTTAAATATTATAGCTATATATGCAATACTATAGCCCATTTGACATCGAGTATCTATCGTTCAGATGTGAAAAAGGAATATTTTGTCCATCCATACATTCTCGTTTTATACCGTGGTGAATATAAGTATAGTTTTAGAGTGGTCTAGGGTAATTCCTGGGAGGCTAGTTATAGGCCGCGGCGCATATTATACTTAATCCGTTGTCATTTTGTCCTTATACACGCTACAATAAAAAATTCAAATGCATATGATCGGTATATTATGTTCCATCATGCATGCATGAAAGGGGGGGGGGGTCGTTTCTGATGAATTGATTGTCAATAACGGCATTCGTTAGTACAACAGCATACGCTGATCAGGGCGATGGCTATGAAAACAATGGACAACAAAGCTGAAATTGACGTTAAATTGCTCTTACCTGTGGCCAATGTGACTCCACAAAGAATATTCCAATTATTTTATTGCCATTCTGCTAGATTGTATGTCCATTTGGCCCACGCCAACAGCATAATGAATCTGGCGTGCCGAAGGCGATTCAATGCGATCGGGTGAATAACTTGATCCATGTTACAAGAAAACTCCACCCGGATGACTTTCAATGACGCACAGCCACATTCACAGATTCAGAAAGGAAGTGCGACATCGGCCGCATACCACCAGGCGGCGGTATCGGACCGTTGCGATCTCAGACACATTGCCACACAGTACCACAGCATGCCTGGATGAATTATGAATGGAAATAGCGAATAAAAGAAATAACGATCATAATAACGAGTATACTCGTTGTTGGCGTCCAACGATTGGCGGGCTATAATGAGTATACTCGTTGTTGGCAGCCATTGAGTAAACGTGCGGTTTCGTTTTGCGGTAAACAAAGCGTTGACGTCATCTGACTTTTTTTTTAATATATATAAAAAATTATTATTATTTTATTTTATTATTATACATAAAAAAAAATTGCATTACCGAAAATTGGCACAGTTGGATCTCACGTGAATCGATACACAGTAGTACCGACGTGTTTCGGTCGGTACCCTTAAAAGTACCGAATTCGGTACCCATCCCTAGTACACACACACACACACATGTGTACACACACACCGAAATCGACTATGACGGTTTGTATTTCATCAAGTCATTCGCGGCTAAAACATTCGCCAACGTGCGACACGGACTGCGTCAGCCGGACCTCACGCCGGCTCAAGTTATGGGACGGCGCGATTCCAGCCTTCTCTCCCCTGACTACAAGGGCCATCTTCATCCATCTCTATGCATTGAACACTCCCTCCTCATCTCAGACCAACACCAATAATCTCCCCCCCTACCTTTCCTTCTCACGGCTCACGCATGTAGCCATATATGGCATGATTATGTGCTGCCTTTTAGAATGCCCTGCCCCCCCCCCCCCCCTCAGTGTGGCTCAAGTGGCAAAAAGAGTGCCTCTGCTAATGTGGCTCATGAAGTCATCCCTTCATACCCCCCCCCATCCCCCCCGTCCCTGCGCCAGGACACCTCAGGAGGCGGCTCCAGGGCCAGGCACCAGTCAGAGTCTCTCAGGATGAACTACAGGGGGATTTCGGTGCCAAGATTTCTCTCTCCCTCCCTTTCTCTCTCTCCCTCTCCCTCCCTCTCTCTCTCTCTCTCTGTGAGCATCCATCTCTAACAGCCTCTCGCCTGTCAAAGGAGACCGACGTGGAAGACTCCAGAATGCCGCCTTGCAGGAGTCACACACACGCACACGCACACACACTACTGTATATATACACCATTCATTTTGAAAAAACATTCCTCCTATACCTCATCTCTCTCTCCCACCCGGCAACTACGAGGCGAGCGCACCCAAGAGGAGTGTGGGAGGAGAAATCCATTTGGAACTGTTGCAGTGCTGTACCACCACCACCACCACCACGGTCCACCACCACCATCACCCCCACCTTCGTGGCCGTGTGCCCCCCCTCCTGTAGGGGTGACAGATGAATGGCTTCTGAGGAACGAGAGGGAGGCGAGCTAAGTGGCTGCTAAGTGGTCAGTCAGGAGGGAGTGGCCAGCATCACTGTTAAGCTGACGAATGGAACACATCTGGAGAACGGCTAACAACATACAATAACATCAAAAGACAAAGAGGTGGAGAATAAGAAAGTGAAAGCTATGCTGGCTTGGATGGTGTGTGTGTGTGTGTGTGCGTGCGTGCGTGCGCGTGCGTGCGTGCGTGCGTGTGTGCGTGCGTGTGTGTGTGTGTGTGTGTGTGTGTGTGTGTGCGTGCGTGCGTGCGTGCGTGCGTGCGTGCGTGCGTGCGTGCGTGCGTGCGTGCGTCTGTATGCGTCCCCACATCCCCAATGCGTGAATACTTTCCCTAAGCCAGTTGTACTTTTGCGCGATCTGATTGGCCACTGACGTTTCTGGTCATGTGACATGTGCGCCAATCGTGGGACGGCAAGTTCTGCGTCTATTTCCGGGTCTAACAGCCTGAAAACGACCTAACGCCTAGTTTATCACTGGTTAAGCTTAGGCGACTCTTTCGAAGTTGGTTAAGGTTAGAGTTTGGAATCAGGGCTGGTGTTCTATCGGCCTGCTCTAAGACAAACTCTAACCTTAACCAACTTCGAAAGAGTGCCTAAGCTTAACCGGTGGCAGAACTTGCCGTCCCACAATTGGCGCACATGTCACATGACCAGAAACGTCAGTGGCCAATCAGATCGCGCAAAAGTACAACTGGCTTAGGGAAAGTATTCACGCGTCCCCAATATATTAGAACTCTTTGGAGTGAGTGAATGTGTATGTGTGTGTGTGCATTTGTGTGTGTTTCTATGTGTGTGTGGGTGTGCACATGTGTGTGCACGTGTACATTTGTATGCATATAGTTGTGTAAATATGTATGTGTGTGTGTGACGTGACCCTCATTAGATCACACATCAGAAATGTACTTTTCTTGTTAACTATATTGCATGTAACATGGTGTAATATAATGTAACAGTATAATATAATTAGGGCTGTCAGTTTATCATGTTAATTAGATTAATTAATTACACAGCAAATTATCGCGTTATGAAAATTAACTCAAAATGTATTTAAAAAAATATATTTTTAATAAAAAAAAAATTAAATCTCATTCATTCCATAAGAACGTAGAATACACATTTACAGACTTTTTTTTAATATGGTCCATTTGCATGTTCTTGGTATCTGATTCTAGGGACATCTATGGATCTCAGGGAATGTATTCCCAGTGTCAGAAATACTGTGTCTGTTACTAGGCTTGAGTAAATTGTAATGAACCAAATGAGAATATCAATAAAAAATTTTTTTATCTTTGACTGTGAATAACACCATGCTAAAATTGACCAGACCTGAAAAATCTAAGCAAATGAATAAATGGAAGATGATTAAACAGAAGGTTTTGTAGATACAGTACTGAATTCTGCCATCCGGACACATGCCATTTGAAATATGATTATAGAATATAGAATATCAGGCCTAAAATGGTTATGCGATTAAAATGCGATTAATTAATTACAAATCCTGTAATTAATTAGATAAAACATTTTAAACGCCTGACAGCACTAAATATAATGTAACATAGTGTAAGGTTATGTAACATAGTGTAACGGTGTGTAACATTATGTTACATAATGTAAGATAATGTAACATAGTGTAATATAATGTAACATAGTGTAACATTATGTAACATAGTGTAATATAATGTAACATACTAGTGTAACATTATGTAACATAGTGTAGCATTATGTGACATAGTCATAGTGTAACATAGTGTAACATTATGTGACATAGTGTAACATTATGTGACATAGTGTAACATTATGTAACAGTGTAATATAATGTAACAGTGTAATATAATGTAACATAGTGTAACGTTATGTAACATAGTGTAATATAATGTAACATTGTTGTAAATTAACATGTAATGTAACATTGTTGTGTTCCAATGCTGTGACGGTGAGAGAGTGGGTTCATGAAGAGAGTAAGTTACCAACAGCCTGCATTATGTTAGGCGACTATATATATATGACTGTGACTTGGTTTGTTACTTCGTGCTATGCTTGTGCTAATGCTAATATGCTGAATAGCATCCTTTCAGTTGTGTGTATTCTGAATACCAGCAAGTTATATTTACCTGTTCTGCTTATGTGTTGCAGAAAACCACTCAATCACTCGCTCTTGAGATACCATTCTCACTCACTCACTCACTCTGAGATACCACTGACTCACTCATTCTCTGCTAGATTCACTCATTACAAACTGGATGGAAATCACCTGTACTGAAGAAACCTTATCATCCTAATTAAAATACAAAGGACTGTTCTATGTCTCTGCGTCCGCTCTCTGACCGGAGTTGCCATTCTGGATCAAGTGGCTCCAGCACAAACATTACCAACAAACATATCTTCAATAAACATAGTGTGGGCGGCTAAGTGGCGCAGTGGGCAAGGCGCTCGCCACTAACGCAGGATATGTTGGTATCGAGCCCAGCTCTCGGCGTTGCTACCGGCTTGGCCGGCCGTCATACTAACACAATTGGCAGTGTTATAGAGGGTGGGAAAGCCGGTGGGTGGGGATTTGGACGTTGTGGACAGCGACTCCTACAGGTTGGTTGGGTGACGCCGGTGTGGCGGAAACAGGAAGTATCGGGGGCAGCGTGAGCCTCCCGCGCGTTACTCCTCGCCACTGAGAGTTCGAGCTGCTGCGGTGAAAAGATGCGACAGGCTGCCTCCTCGTGTACCGGAGGGGACACGTGACGCAAGGCTTCTATCCTCACTACAGCCGACCAGTGGGAGGCATAGTCTAGCAACGTTCCAAGACAGGGGAGGGATGGGCAGTCAGGTGGCGTAGCGGAGATTGCGTTCGTCACCAACACCGGAGACGCTGGATTCGCCTGTTCGAATCCAGCTCACAGCTCCGGTGTTGTCACCAGCTTGGCTGGCCGTTCACACTAATACAATTGGCTGTATTAGAGGGTGGGAAAGCTGGCGGGGTGGGTCCGGGTTGTTGTAAACAGCGACTCCTACAGTTCGGTCGGGGCGCCTGCTCAGCGCGGATAGGATCTAAGGGGGGTAGTGTGATCCTTCCACACGTTACACCCTCTCAGTGAGAGTCCGCGCTGCCAGGTGAAAAGAAGCGGTTGATTGGCTAGACGTGTGTCTAGGAAGGGGATTGGGAATTGGCATAACAACTAACATTGGGATGGGAGAAAATCTGAGGAAAAAGGAGGGGGAAAAAGATCAATACATTTTTTTTTTTAAAGACAGGGGAGGGAAGAATTGGAAATACGAAATTGGGATGGGAGAAAAAAAGAAAATGGGGAGAAAAGGTGGATAAAAAAAATTTATAAACAGTGTAATATAATGTAACATAGTGTTATATAATAATAAAATTATATCTATTGCTATGTCCGCCCATCACGTGAACTCTCTAACGCCTGTCCCGTCTCACTGTCTCTGGCTGTCTCGTAGTGATGACCGGAGTGTTGGACGTCCCGTGAGGATGACCGGGAGGATGCGACCCTCTCTGCACCGCCCCCTTGCCTCAAATAGATCCGCCATCTCTATTCTTTATCTTTCAAAATGTTCAGTTGCTATTGCATGCAATGCTTACCAACTGTTTAGCCTGTTTTATTGCAACACTACTATCACCGACATCTAAGAAGGGAGATCCCCCCTTGAACGGCCCTTCTAAGGTTTCTCTCCTCCACATTGCCTGTGGTGGATTTTTTCCTATTGCTAGGTTTTAGTGAGTTTTTCCTTACCTTCGCGTGGGGTATGTCTGGGAGAGTTGCATTTATTTTATTTATTTTAAATGTTTTGGACTTTATGGTGTTTTTGTGTTCTTGATTTATTGTGATGTTTCTTCTTGACTTGTTTAAAGAAGACGTGTCCGGTCCATTAACGTGTGTTGTCGGGCCTAAGGGCTGACCTTAGATTATTTTTTTGGAATTCGAAGCTTCGGGGCCGAGATTCGATTTTAATTCGAAGCTTCGAAATAAAATATATATATATATATATATATATATATATATATATATTTTTTTTATGTTGTGGGACTTGTACAGCACTTTGTTCAACTTTGTCAGTGCTGTAAAGTTTAAACCTTTTTAAATCTTAGACAAACTAAACACTTTGCTTTCATGAAATATTGTAAGCCGTCATTTGAGGCTTTATAAAAGCAGCACAATGAACACAAATCTGTCAGTCTGACCTCATCTTAAATAACAACAAACTTTTTTTTTTTTTTTTATCAAATTTTATTTTCATATTCGAATCCCATGCCCATCGAACGAAGCTTCGAAGTATTTAAGACAGCCCATTTGATTTTGATTTGATTTAACATATAGTGCAGGGCTATTCAACTAAATTGTTCAGGGGGCCACATTGTCAGAAACCCAAGGGGCCAGGGGCCGGACTGCCACGGCGCCTCCCCGTGCTATGAATATATGTACACTTGACACAACACGCAACCACATTTTCACAACTTTTATTTAAAGGGGAACTATTTTACTATTTCTTTCACTATTTGGGCACTTTTACACAATTCCTGTGGGTTTATGGAACACCTCTGTAATTTCTTTTTTTTTTAATTCATTGTTTTGTATTTCTAATCAAGTACTCAAAAACAGCATTTTTCTACCTCAAGATCTTAAGCCGTTTTGAGCCTGGGCTCCAACCACAGTGGGAACTGTGTGGAAACTCAGCTGATTATCATGCAGCGGTGTCTCTCTGACATCACAAATCAGCACATTTTCAGATGACTCAGTTCAGTGAGGGTGAATATTGTGAGAGGAGAATTGGAAGAATGCGCCAATATGAGAATTAGAGACATAGATCATATTAATATAAGTCCACATAGCTAGGAAACAATGCTAAACACTGAAAAAGGCCATTTATAAGATAGTTCCCCTTTAACTACATTGCAAAAGTAGTATACTTTTCAAAAAAAGTGCTTCATTTATGTGCCACATCTGCAACATCTCCTGCAAAAAGTGCTTCATTTATGACTGTGCAACAACTGCAACATCTCCTCTTCAACATTTCAATATAAAAATAAAATAAAAAACAAACTAGTGCATGATGTGCATCTGAACATTCTAACATCAACACTTGAACAAAAAAACACATTTATAGTGCAGCTGAGCTTATGAAAAAGTGCTTCATGTCTGTGCAACAACAGCAAATCACAGCATCTTATTAGCACTTATTGTCGACTCTTAACTCTCAAACATCAGGGGGGTGGGGGGCAGACAGGCCTAGCCTACATACACACATCTAATGAGAGCGATTGCACTTCTTTGACTGGGCAATGGCAGAGAAAGAGGGTTCATAGGAAGTGAGGGCTACCCGCAAACAGTGATGCAAATGCTCATTTGTCAAGGAGGCATGGTTGCTTGTTTTAATGGCATTCATGTGAGAGAAACTGGATTCACAGGTGTATGTTGAGCCAAACATTGTTAGCACAGATCTTGCCAGCGTTTTTATTTTGGGGAATGTCTTGACATGAATACACTTTATCCAAAATGTTGTGGTGGATTCATTCTCAAGTGCCTGCTTCAGAGCAGATGATGCTTGCATGTCAATTATTTCAAGTTGCAGGAGACCTTCATCAATGTGAAGTGATGCAAGGAACTCTTGTCCTTTTGTGGAAATAGCAGCTACATTGGCAAATGGGTTGCTCACAAAATGCATCAATTCTCTGGACATGTCAAATTCATCAAATCGACTTGCAAAGTTTTCCCTCAATTTATCAATGAAATCTGTCATTAATTGAGTGACTTTTGGCTCAATTGTGCGTGTTAACGTTGACATGAAAAGAAAAAAGTAAAAAAAAAAAAAAAAAAAAAAAAAAAATATTATCATGTAATCTTTGGCGGGCCGGTCAGAATCATCCCGCAGGCCGGATCTGGCCCGCGGGCCGCCAGTTGAATAGCCCTGATATAGTGTAATGTTCACAAAAGCCTCTCAAAGTGGGAGTACTGATAGAGAGTCAGTGTGTCACTCCGTTAGACTGCACACGGCCACAGGGACAAGTGTCCCCGGGGCCACTGACCCTAGATCAGCACTCCTACCATGCAGGGACACCCGAGGACCTCTTCTCCAAACGGCAAAGGCATGAGCACATGTATTTTTCTTTCCACACTGAACCCAGTGCTCCGTGCCCGCGGCTGCGCTGTCATTTCTACATCCAGCCAGCAGCAGGGAATATGGGTGGTGCCACTGCTGTGGTCATCACAGGGACAGATTACAGACCTCGCAGCTCCAAACCCTGGGAGGAGACCTGACTGGCTGGTGCACCACATGCTATAGAAAGACGTTCACAAACCACAGGCCTATCATCAGAAAGTAAGAAGAAGGGGGGTGGGGGCTGGTAGTAAGCAGGCTTTGTTGCACTCCCTTGGTAATAATGTTTTGTTTAAGTTAAATGACCTCCAATTTCAAAACGGTTCAAGGAGTCGGATGAAAACTAGAAATTACCTTTACTGTTGGCACTACTGTTTATGCCGTGGTAATAGCTGCAACATAATAATAATAATAATAATTCAGAGCAACTGTATATTTCTCCAAAAAGATCCTACAGTCATGAAAGGTATGATATATGTAATTTCACTCATGAATACTGTATAGCCTTTATAGAGTATAATCATCTTTAAAAAGGAGGCTGAACTGAACTTTCACAAATAAAAGGATGGGCAAAACTGAAAGTTTAGGCAGCCCACCACATCTCTGACTGGTATGTTAGATCTTTCAGGCATATAGGCTGAGGTTTTTTGGAACGTTTTCTCAGAATTCTACCTTAGGAGTTCTAAAACGCCATGCTTTCAATGTGGCCAGTAGCCCAAGTGACATCATCATTATAGTCAATAATGTTCAGTTCTCAAAATTCATACTGAGAGTTAAATTCATACTGAGCTTGTAGAGACCTGAGAGTTCAATTCATACTGAGCTTGTAGAGACCTGAGAGTTAAATTCATACTGAGCTTGTAGAGACCTGAGAGTTAAATTCATACTGAGCTTGTAGAGACCTGAGAGTTAAATTCATACTGAGCTTGTAGAGACCTGAGAGTTAAATTCATACTGAGCTTGTAGAGACCTGAGAGTTAAATTCATACTGAGCTTGTAGACACAGGGTTAAATTCATACTGAACTTGTACACACCTGAGAGGGTTAAACGCCTGTCTTTCTCCCCGTAGGGCTGGTAGAGGATACCTCTAAAATGTGAACTGAGCTGCCACTCTCTTTTTTAGACTATTTTTGTATCACAAACAGTACTGTATTTGTAAATCTGGTATGTCATAAATGTATAGATGTAGCAGTACTGTCTATCTGTATGTCATGATGTATGTCATATCTGTTATGATGAATTGAAAATGGGGGACCACAAGACGAAAGTCTTTCTCTGGTCTGCATCCCCTTAACAATTGTGTGTATTGAGCTGTACTGTATATACCAATTCTGCAATAAAAATTTCAATCAATCAATCAATCAGCTGCCACCCTACGTCCTCCTGCCTCTCTCTGAATGACCCCTCTATTGAGATCCGAGCTATAATGCAATACTCACAAAGCAGCTCAAGACGTGGGCATGAATGTGAATCGCGTCCTCGTATTTGTGAGAACTCAAAATCAGCTGGGATTGTAGACACAGTCATAGTCATAGTTTTATCGATTTGACATTTGACTAAGGTACAATCTGGTCTTAACGGTGAGATCTGTGGAAATTATTCGTTTTTTATGGCTAAATATAGTCTTGATGCCAGACTGTAGTTGTTGTATCATATACCTTTAGGCTACGCCGCTACGATATAAACAATGAGAACATAATTTATTTCGATTATTTTAACTTAGACCTAGTCCGTATGCTTGAAGTAGGAAGTCGAAACATGTTTGTTGTACTGGTTTTCATCTCGTGTGTCCACTCCCAATGTGTGATGCATTGGGCTCGCATTAATAACAAACTTTTAGCACTGTTTAGAATGGCAAAGAAATATCAGGTCGACAGGTATTCTCCTATAGAAACAACAAGTTTGTCCAATTTCATCCAAAGGGTGGCGCCTATACATGAAAAATCCACTTACCAGAGACGGCTGAATACTGTAACAGCTACAGGTTGCAAAGTGATGTGCTGAATGAAGTTGTTGCTTAGTGCTCCCGTCGATCACCACCGTGGAAAGCAAGGCGATGTCTTTGACCTTCCTCCCAAATCCGCCAGACGCGGACGCAGCGCATTCTTCGTTTATTCTATGAGCGCACCAGTTTTGCCTGTGCAAGGTGGTGGACTGGACACCCCCACTGGTCACGAAGCTGACTGATATAAATCCAGCCTCTAAATGTGTCTCCCAACCGGAGGATCAGTTGAAATATACGGAGTGGAACTCTATCATAATTAGCTACGTAGACAACAAGTGGTGTATAAAACCACCTCCACGATCAGCTGTGCTGTAAACCCGTGCTGTACAGCCGCTGCATACCGTTGCATTCGGGTGGTTGGCGAAGGCCCCCTAGTGACGTAAAGTAATAATGCAGGCTACGGATGCAGAGAACCCATGACTGATTGATTGATTCATTGAAACATTTATTAACAGATTGCAGAATGGGTACAATACAGTACGGCTCAATACACACAATTGTTAAGGGGATGCAGACCGGAGAAATACTTTCGTCTTGTTTACATCAGGGTCCCCCATTTTAAATTCATAACATAACTCATTTTATGGAAATTACAAAACGTTTAGGTTTAGCTGAGAAAGCCTTACAAAATCGTAAAAGTGCTTCTAAATGTGTGGCATCAGCATGTAGGTTATAATAATACACTTTTTTTATATAGCACATTTTTAAAACAATGTTTACAAAGTGCTTTACACAAAAATCTCCAGGAACAAGCAGCAGTAAAATATGTGTTTTAAGTTTCTTTTTAAAACTACCAACAGTGGTGGTGGCCCTAAGGCTTTCATCGAGTGACTTTGGGGCCATATCAAAAGCAGATTCACCGCTTTTCATCTGGGTTCGAGATGACCAGCAAATTGCTGTTGGATGACCTAAGTGGCCTAGCCGGACTATAGAGTATATACCATCATGTAGGTAAAGTGGGGCAATACCATGAAGACTTAAAAATGTAATAATCTTAAAATCAATTAAAAAATATACAGGCAACCAATGAAAGGATCTAAGTGCAGGTGTAATGTGATCCCTCAGTGGTAGGAACACGAAGGGTGATGAGGTAGTATTACTTTTACCTTTTTTTGGGGTTTGTTTTGCTCTCGCTATTAACCTCAGCACGGCAGCTGGCGATCTCGCTATGGCGTGAATTACTAAAGGAAAAAGTGGTTGAAAAGAACATTATAGACACGTTCATTCTGGTAATGAGGGACAAATAGAAGATCAGCATCAAAAATGAAGGAGACCACACACTTAATAGACTTGCAATCAACGTTTTAATCACAGAATAATCTTCATCAGCATAAATCTGGAACACCAATTGGCAGAGAATGAGAAGTCAGGCGCAATCACTTCTTAAAAGGGAAGCATTTTGGATCTCTGCCTTAGATACAGTGACAAGGGGCCTTAATGAATCTTTGATATCAGGCTGTTTCTGTAGCCTAATATTTATGCCCATTTTCCTTAAGTTCTCTTGTATAACGACTCTAGACATCCCGGAATGCATGCAATATTATGTTATGATGTAAGCTACCTTGTGAAACTTATGAAGTTGTTTAGTCAGATACCCTTAAGTTGTTTAGTCACTAATACATTGGATATGTAAAAAAAAAAGCACACATACAAGTAAAAAAATAAAATAAAAAAATAAAAAACCTGCAAACTCGATCTTAAACTATATACAAATGATTACAAAGGATTAGTCTTTTCTTAGTCCAGTTCTGGGGCACGCTGTCCTCCCATGACCTTGGCAACCTGCCCAAAGACGGCCAGGAAGTCTGCAAACTCTGTGGCCTCTCTCTCCCGGACGGTGGCCTCCCTTCTCCCTGAAGGCAGCCTCCCTCTCCCTGAAGGCAGCCTCCCTCTCCCTGATGGCAGCCTCCCTCTCCCTGATGGCAGCCTCCCTCTCCCTGATGGCAGCCTCACTCTCCCTGAAGGCAGCCTCCCTCTCCCTGACGGCAGCCTCACTCTCCCTAAAGGCAGCCTCCCTCTCCCTGACAGCAGCCTCCCTCTCCCTGACGGCAGCCTCCCTCTCTCTCCCTGATAGCAGCCTCCCTCTCTCTTCCTGACGGCAGCCTTCCTCTCCCTGACGGCAGCCTCCCTCTCCCTGAAGGCAGCCTCACTCTCCCTGATGGCAGCCTCCCTCAGCCTCCCTCTCCCTGAAGGCAGCCTCCCTCTCCCTGACGGCAGCCTCCCTCTCCCTGACGGCAGCCTCACTCTCCCTGAAGGCAGCCTCCCTCTTCCTGACGGCAGCCTCCCTCTCCCTGACGGCAGCCTCACTCTCCCTGAAGGCAGCCTCCCTCTCCCTGACGGCAGCCTCCCTCTCCCTGAAGGCAGCCTCCCTCTCCCTGATGGCAGCCTCACTCTCCCTGACGGCAGCCTCACTCTCCCTGACGGCAGCCTCCCTCTCCCTGACGGCAGCCTCACTCTCCCTGACGGCAGCCTTCCTCTCCCTGACGGCAGCCTCCCTCCCTCTCCCTGACGGCAGCCTCACTCTCCCTGACGGCAGCCTTCCTCTCCCTGACGGCAGCCTCCCTCTCTCTCCCTGACGGCAGCCTCCCTCTCTCTTCCTGACGGCAGCCTCACTCTCCCTGAAGGCAGCCTCCCTCTCCATGACGGCAGCCTCCCTCAGCCTCCCTCTCCCTGACGGCAGCCTCACTCTCCCTGACGGCAGCCTCCCTCTCTCTCCCTGACGGCAGCCTCACTCTCCCTGAAGGCAGCCTCCCTCTCCCTGACGGCAGCCTCCCTCTCCCTGACGGCAGCCTCCCTCTCCCTGACGGCAGCCTCACTCTCCCTGAAGGCAGCCTCCCTCTCCCTGACGGCAGCCTCCCTCAGCCTCCCTCTCCCTGACGGCAGCCTCCCTCTCCCTGACGGCAGCCTCATTCTCCCTGAAGGCAGCCTCCCTCTCTCTCCCTGACGGCAGCCTCACTCTCCCTGACGGCAGCCTCACTCTCCCTGACGGCAGCCTCCCTCTCCCTGACGGCAGCCTCACTCTCCCCGACGGCAGCCTCCCTCTCCCTGACGGCAGCCTCCCTCTCTCTCCCTGACGGCAGCCTCTCTCTCCCTGAAGGCAGCCTCGCTCTCCCTGACGGCAGCCTCCCTCTCCCTGAAGGCAGCCTCCCTCTCCCTGACGGCAGCCTCCCTCTCCCTGACGGCAGCCTCACTCTCCCTGACGGCAGCCTCCCTCTCTCTCCCTGACGGCAGCCTCCCTCTCTCTTCCTGACGGCAGCCTTCCTCTCCCTGACGGCAGCCTCCCTCTCCCTGATGGCAGCCTCCCTCAGCCTCCCTCTCCCTGAAGGAAGCCTCCCTCTCCCTGACGGCAGCCTCCCTCAGCCTCCCTCTCCCTGAAGGCAGCCTCCCTCTCCCTGACGGCAGCCTCCCTCTCCCTGACGGCAGCCTCCCTCTCTCTTCCTGACGGCAGCCTTCCTCTCCCTGACGGCAGTTTCTGTAGCCTAATATTTATGCCCATTTTCCTTAAGTTCTCTTGTATAACGACTCTAGACATCCCGGAATGCATGCGATATTATGTTATGATGTAAGCTACCTTGTGAAACTTATGAAGTTGTTTAGTCAAATACCCTTAAGTTGTTTAGTCACTAAAAAAGCACAAAGGATACAAATGTTAAAAAGGGGTTTTAAAAGTGTATTAAGAATGTGCAAACTGCAAAGTATAGTTAAATACAAGTAAAAAAAATAAAATAAAAAAATAAAAAACCTGCAAACTCGATCTTAAACTATATACAAATGATTACAAAGGATTAGTCTTTTCTTATTCCAGTTCTGGGGCACGCTGTCCTCCCATGACCTTGGCAACCTGCCCAAAGACGGCCAGGAAGTCTGCAAACTCTGTGGCCTCTCTCTCCCTGAAGGCAGCCTCGCTCTCCCTGACGGCAGCCTCCCTCTCCCTGAAGGCAGCCTCACTCTCCCTGATGGCAGCCTCCCTCAGCCTCCCTCTCCCTGAAGGCAGCCTCCCTCTCCCTGACGGCAGCCTCCCTCTCCCTGATGGCAGCCTCACTCTCCCTGAAGGCAGCCTCCCTCTCCCTGAAGGCAGCCTCACTCTCCCTGATGGCAGCCTCACTCTCCCTGACGGCAGCCTCCCTCTCCCTGACGGCAGCCTCCCTCTCCCTGACGGCAGCCTCACTCTCCCTGAAGGCAGCCTCCCTCTACCTGACGGCAGCCTCCCTCTCCCTGACGGCAGCCTCCCTCCCTCTCCCTGACGGCAGCCTCCCTCAGCCTCCCTCTCCCTGACGGCAGCCTCTCTCTCCCTGACGGCAGTCTCCCTCTCTCTTCCTGACGGCAGCCTTCCTCTCCCTGACGGCAGCCTCCCTCAGCCTCCCTCTCCCTGACGGCAGCCTCCCTCTCCCTGACGGCAGCCTCCCTCTCCCTGACGGCAGCCTCACTCTCCCTGACGGCAGCCTCACTCTCCCTGACGGCAGCCTCCCTCTATCTCCCTGACGGCAGCCTCCCTCTCTCTTCCTGACGGCAGCCTTCCTCTCCCTGAAGGCAGCCTCCCTCTCCCTGACGGCAGCCTCCCTCTCCCTGACGGCAGCCTCCCTCTCCCTGACGGCAGTTTCTGTAGCCTAATATTTATGCCCATTTTCCTTAAGTTCTCTTGTATAACGACTCTAGACATCCCGGAATGCATGCGATATTATGTTATGATGTAAGCTACCTTGTGAAACTTATGAAGTTGTTTAGTCAAATACCCTTAAGTTGTTTAGTCACTAAAAAAGCACACAGGATACAAATGTTAAAAAAGGGTTTTAAAAGTGTATTAAGAATGTGCAAACTGCAAAGTATAGTTAAATACAAGTAAAAAAAATAAAATAAAAAAATAAAAAACCTGCAAACTCGATCTTAAACTATATACAAATGATTACAAAGGATTCGTCTTTTCTTATTCCAGGGCCCTGTTCCCCGTACCTGGTTCAACTAAGTCGATCAAGATGTCATTATCCAGATTCAGTTAACCCGATGTTTGAAGCCGGGATTTTCCTGTTCCTCGAAGGTGGATTCAGTCTCGTTAACTCAAGCCAGACTTGAGACCCAGGATAAGTGCGCGCGGCCGCTCCAGTTGAAAAGCCAGCACGTATCGATAGCAGAGATCCTGATTCTCTAGCGGCATTGATTGATTAATTGATTTAGAACTTTATTAACATATTGCAGTACGGCTCAATCGCCTTGCCGACAAGTTAAATGCGTTATCTATAGGCTAATTTTAAGTCCCTCATTACCTCAATCAATCAGATTATATTTCTTTAAACTTGCCTGCTGGATTGAATAATCAAATGAGATCTTGCTAGCGAAAATAATTAGTTAAACTGTTATACAGAATAACGATACAGCTCTCTTCCCATTGATTGATGTATGGTCGATCTTTTACTTATCTCCACTGTGGTGTAACGGGTTCTTCTTTTGACTTTCACGCAGACGACCGGGGTTCGAAACCCAGTCTTTTCCTTCTTTTTGCGATGTAGGAATAATTCTATTTGGTGCACGTTGAGAGCTATATAAAGAATGACATCCTCAATGCATGTAGATTTATAATATTTTAACTTAAAACTAGGCTACTTTGGCGTATAATCATTAATATTATATTCCAAAAAATTATATTAGAAACACGGGGTTTCGAACACCGGTCGCTGGGTTGCCAGGATTGAGCACTACCGCTGCGCCACTGTGCCAGATGGGATAAATTCATTGTTTATACATTAATGAACGAGAGATCCGTGTTTAGAATATTCTTTATTTTAGGCGGTTAGGTGGTCGAGCGGAGATTGCGTTCGTCACCAGCCCCGGAGCTGTGAGCTTGGTTCGCCTGTTCGAATCCAGCTCACAGCTCCGGGGTTGTCACCAGCTTGGCTGGCCGTCTGCACTGATACAATTGGCTGTATCAGAGGGTGGGAGAAGCTGGCGGGGTGGGTCCGGGTCATTGTAAACAGCGACTCCTACAGTTCGGTCGGGGCGCCTGCTAAGCGCGGATTGGACGTGAGGGGGATAGTGTGGTCCTCCCACACGCTACGCCCTCTCAATGAGAATCCGCGCTGCCAGGTGAAAAGAAGCGGTGATTGGCTGGACGTGTGTCGGAGGAAGCACGTGGTAGCCTCCACTCTCCCAAATGATCTGACTGTGGGGGGTAAAGCGCAGCGACCAGGAAGGGACTGGGAATTGGCATACGACTAACATTGGGATGGGAGAAAATCGGAGGAAAATGGAGGGGGAAAAAGACCAATAAAAAAAAAATATTATAATATTCTTTATTTTGAATGAAGTTTTATCTCTTTATCCTCATTCATTAATGTGACGTCAACGGCTCATTCAATTTCTCAAATCCGTCAAACAGCGCATCTCATCAGACATCTTAATCCCAGTTACAATTAAAATAACCACATAATGTGTACATCGCACCGAGCGAGCGCCACGGTATATATAACGTGCATTATTTAGGACAAAGTGAATTTAGTATCAGCATTTTGGGTCTATTTTACATTTCAAAAGCCCCCTCTGGAAGAATGGAGCACAAAAACGTAATTCAGAATGGTATAATGCAGATCGTAGACTGTGGGAATAATTTCAGGAAACGGGCTGTCACTTCTTTGCGGGGGCGTGGCGATGGTTCATCCGGCTAACTTGAACTTAAACCCTGCTTTCGACCAGGCTCAAACTTTTGGATCTGTTGTCATGGTGATTTGGACAATCCAGATTCGGGGAACCGGAAAGTCCGGCTTAAGTCAGACTTCACCGAAAGTTATCCGGCTAACTCAGTTATCCAGGTACGGGGAACGGGGCCCAGTTCTGTCCTCCCATGACCTTGGCAACCTGCCCAAAGACGGCCAGGAAGTCTGCAAACTCTGTGGCCTCTCTCTCCCTGAAGGCAGCCTCCCTCTCCCTGACGGCAGCCTCCCTCTCCCTGACGGCAGCCTCCCTCTCCCTGATGGCAGCCTCCCTCTCCCTGACGGCAGCCTCCCTCTCCCTGAAGGCAGCCTCCCTCTCCCTGATGGCAGCCTTCCTCTCCCTGACGGCAGCCTCCCTCTCCCTGATGGCAGCCTCCCTCTCCCTGACGGCAGCCTCCCTCTCCCTGAAGGCAGCCTCCCTCTCCCTGACGGCAGCCTCCCTCTCCCTGATGGCAGCCTCACTCTCCCTGAAGGCAGCCTCCCTCTCCCTGAAGGCAGCCTCACTCTCCCTGACGGCAGCCTCCCTCTCCCTGACGGCAGCCTCCCTCTCCCTGACGGCAGCCTCCCTCTCCCTGGCAGCCTCCCTCTCCCTGACGGCAGCCTCCCTCTCCCTGACGGCAGCCTCACTCTCCCTGACGGCAGCCTCCCTCTCTCTCCCTGACGGCAGCCTCCCTCCCTCTCCCTGACGGCAGCCTCCCTCAGCCTCCCTCTCCCTGACGGCAGCCTCTCTCTCCCTGACGGCAGCCTCCCTCAGCCTCCCTCTCTCTTCCTGACGGCAGCCTTCCTCTCCCTGACGGCAGCCTCCCTCAGCCTCCCTCTCCCTGACGGCAGCCTCACTCTCCCTGAAGGCAGCCTCCCTCTCCCTGACGGCAGCCTCACCCTCCCTGACGGCAGCCTCACACTCCCTGACGGCAGCCTCCCTCTCTCTCCCTGACGGCAGCCTCCCTCTCTCTTCCTGACGGCAGCCTTCCTCTCCCTGACGGCAGCCTTCCTCTCCCTGACGGCAGCCTCACTCTCCCTGACGGCAGCCTCCCTCTCCCTGACGGCAGCCTCACTCTCCCTGAAGGCAGCCTCCCTCTCCCTGACGGCAGCCTCCCTCTCCCTGACGGCAGCCTCCCTCAGCCTCCCTCTCCCTGACGGCAGCCTCCCTCTCCCTGAAGGCAGCCTCCCTCTCCCTGACGCAGCCTCACTCTCCCTGAAGGCAGCCTCCCTCTCCCTGACGGCAGCCTCCCTCTCTCTCCCTGACGGCAGCCTTCCTCTCTCTTCCTGACGGCAGCCTTCCTTTTCCTGACGGCAGCCTTCCTCTCCCTGACGGCAGCCTCCCTCTCCCTGATGGCAGCCTCCCTCAGCCTCCCTCTCCCTGAAGGCAGCCTCCCTCTCCCTGACGGCAGCCTCCCTCTCCCTGACGGCAGCCTCCCTCTCCCTGACGGCAGCCTCCCTCTCCCTGACGGCAGCCTCCCTCTCCCTGACGGCAGCCTCACTCTCCCTGAAGGCAGCCTCCCTCTCCCTGACGGCAGCCTCCCTCTCTCTCCCTGACGGCAGCCTCCCTCTCTCTTCCTGACGGCAGCCTCCCTCTCCCTGACGGCAGCCTTCCTCTCCCTGACGGCAGCCTCCCTCTCCCTGATGGCAGCCTCCCTCAGCCTCCCTCTCCCTGATGGCGGCCTCCCTCAGCCTCCCTCTCCCTGATGGCGGCCTCCCTCTCCCTGATGGCAGCCAGCCTCTCCCTGAAGGCAGCCTCCCTCTCCCTGATGGCGGCCTCCCTCAGCCTCCCTCTCCCTGATGGCGGCCTCCCTCTCCCTGATGGCAGCCAGCCTCTCCCTGAAGGCAGCCTCCCTCTCCCTGATGGCGGCCTCCCTCAGCCTCCCTCTCCCTGATGGCGGCCTCCCTCAGCCTCCCTCTCCCTGATGGCAGCCTCCCTCAGCCTCCCTCTCCCTGATGGCAGCCTCCCTCAGCCTCCCTCTCCCTGATGGCGGCCTCCCTCAGTTTCCCTCTCCCTGACGGCGGCCTCCCTCTCCCTGATGGCAGCCAGCCTCTCCCTGATGGCAGCCTCCCTCTCCCTGACGGCGGCCTCCCTCTCCCTGATGGCAGCCTCCCTCTCCCTGATGGCAGCCAGCCTCTCCCTGAAGGCAGCCTCCCTCTTCCATCTCCTTCAAGAAGGCCAGGAGTTCAGAGTTCATCTGGTCCCTTTTCCTTTTGCCTAAAATAACAAGTACATAAGTAAATAAACTGTACGACAGCACGATTATGACAAAAAATAATTATTGCGATTATTTTGCTTGATCATGATTATCACAATTAATGGAATTACATAATTTAAATATTTGTAGAGTGTATTTGGCTATTAGTAGGGTCATCTGTGGCACTTCCGTGACCATGGAGAGCGAAGGTCCGTTTCTCAATGGATTTGTCATCTAGGAGGGTTAATAAACAAATTTAGCCGGGGTATATTTTTTAAAAAAGGCGGGGAAAATTTGTGAGAGACCAAAATCCAAAATGGCTGCCGTGGAAATGAACTTATTAATGGTTTGACCTACAATGATGCACAATACATGGTTTCAGAGCTTATTTTGATCAAGGAATACATATTTGGTGTTTATATAATGATTTGACCTATTGTTGACCTTCAAATGCAAGATGGCTGCCAATTTTGAGCTCCAAAATGGATTTTTTTCAAAATCGTCACAGAGCCTTTATTAGGCTCTAATGAAAGCTCTGCTCATGATTGAATAATATACAGTATAAGTACACAGAAGTAATCTCTGAGGTCAATAAAGTCAATGTTTGTGTGTAAACAACAGTTACTGATTTGCGGTTTTCCATTAAATAGGGTAGGCTACTGAGAATATGGTGTCCAGTTCATACCATCACATTTTCATAATGAACCAAAAATTATTTTGCACTATAGCCTAACATAAAATAGTATTCTGTATGCAAAGCTAGCAAGGTTAGTTGCTTGAGCCGAATTTAACCCTTGTGCGCTACTTATTTATTTATCTTACTTTGGTGTTAACAAAAGCTCTGGGTCAGAATGTACCACCTCACTGGACAGCGCATTACCACTACTATCAACCTGGGCCTAAATGTCCATGGCATGACAAGGAGTAAAGATCTGGTAGACACTCTGCACAAGAGTGGTGTCTGCATCAGCTATGCAGATACACTGCTCCTATGACCACTGGGCTCTGATGGATGTGGAGCAGAAGTGTGCAGAACTGACAAAGGTTTGCCAGTACAGATGCCCCCTGGTAGCAAGAGTGAGCCACCTGCTCGTCCCAGGGTAGATCCACCAGTGGATGGGTCAGCTCTGCAGCGTGCTCGCTCTGTGATACATGCACTGTCTCGTGTAGACAATCATGGTACAAGACCACCACCTGAAGAGCAGCGTGTTCCAGGATACAGTGGTGCCCAGTCCTGCTGTCATCCACCACCCAACAAGAGCAAGCCTTACTACCACACAACATACAATGAACCTCCAAGCAAGTCAGTGGTGAATGACATCATGGTGAAACAATGAATATTCCATTCTCCTTTCTTGTTGGTGACCTGCCCACCTACAAGACGATCACTCAGCTCAAGGCGGAGAATCCAGAAATGTTCAAGGACATCATCCCAATCCTCTGAGCTTTCCACCAGCTGATGTCCTACATCTATGCCATCTACAAGAGATTCAAGGGCTCTGGAATGGAAGACACTCTGGTTACAGCAGGGGTAGTAGTGGAGGGGTCGGTAGACCAAGCACTACGAGGAAAGCACTACAGACGGGGTGTGCAGTGCATCCTGCTCTTGAGAGAGGTTCTTATCCCAAATCAACTGTCAAAGATTCTTGAGCACAAAGAACTATCGGAAGACATCAAGGAGAACCTCAACATTCTGCGGAATGCACTGACTGAAACTCAAGAGGCTCTACAGACAGCTTACTGTGATCTTGAGAATGATGGCAACATGAAGGAGCTGATCAACAGAGTTTATGAGAAGCCTGGCACAGACATGGGAGACTTTTGGGTCTCGTTCTTGGAGATGTCTGACCCACTTGTACAATGTCTTGATGCATGTCATGCAAGAAATGGCTCTGAGTACCTATCGTCAACCTACAATATGCTGCCAGGACTGATGGCATACGACAACCATGACTATGGAAGGTGGTTGCCAGACTACTGGGCAATGCTCTCTTCACTGTCAGATGAACAAATGGAGTTCTTCAACGATCACTTTACCCAGTCGATGACAGGGCTACCCTACTCCTGCCAGCCCCTCAATCTTTGGATAGAAACAACTATGAATCTGAACTCAAAGCTAAAGGAAGGATGGACTCAGCTTTTAAAGAATGAGAAACAACTGTTCTCAACAACAAGGAATGCAAACAACGTTGCAAGGGTGAAGTGTGAAGCGGGGCCTCCAGTGCCAGCGTCGTCACAGGAAGCATGTTGAATGCCAGCCAGCAAGGATGCAGAAGGATGAGCAAGCAGTTCAGGACCTCCAGGCATGCATGAGGGATTTTGAAGCTGATCCATTTGACATCTCCTCACCTACACTGAGGTCACTACAGTCTGGCCTCATCGCCTCACCAGAGTTACTGCATGACCTTAAGACTGCAATTCCAGATGGCCAAGCTCAGGTTGAGACTTTTCTGCAAGAGCGGGTGTTCACCAAGATCAAACCTCTTACTGCAACCATCCACAGGAATAAGAGATGGAATTTTGCAAGTGAAAAGAGCTGCACACCTTCTGGTGCTCAGGTGGCCCATATGGAGAGATCAGGACTAGCGGCCCTGGTGGACCTAGCAGAGGGATCTGGTATCATACAACTTGAATCATCCCTTGAGAGAAGAGTGACAGAGGAGTGCCTTTCACTCTTCAATGTGGATGGGTCAATGCGCAAGACTGTGAAGAGCAAGTTGTTAGAGCTTTTCACCCTAGAACCAGTTCCTGAGGAACCACAGAACTATGTGAGCCTTGTAGACATGGGTCTGATATGGCGGCTTGCCACCCCCACACCTGAGGGCCGAGAGGCTAGGAAGCGGGATGGTTCTACCTGCATAAAATCTGTGCAATCATCTTCTCACGCCATGCCAATGCTTACCTCATCATTCTCATCAACGACAAGTATGACCTTCCCTTCAGCATCAAGGATGATGAGCATGATGATGAGCAAAACATCCACACGTCCCAAATGTTTTCCTGAAACCCGAAGACAGGTTCCCAGGTGTTGCTGAATTCAGTGAACTCATGGTCAACTCAGGAAACAAGGTCAGATTGCAAAAACTTGTGAAAGAACAGCTGAAAACACAAGTTGGTCAAGTGCAGGGTGATATCATATACTGTGAGGGAGAAGTGTCAACCAACCTCAGCACTGGCATCGCTAATGGAGAGTATGTCTTCAAACATCCAGAGGCAGATACAATGCTGCTCTCCGCCTATGCAAAGGTGAGGACCACCAACTACACTGGACCTGTTGTTCTAGACTGCGGAGACACTGACGTGTTTGTCCAAGCAGCTTATGTCTCGCAACAAATCAGAGGTGATCTGCTGATCAAGCGCAAGAATGCATGTATCAACCGCCGTGCAATGCTCTCTGAAGAGGTTGCAGACAGCATTATACCTCTCTGTGGCAGTGACCACACCTCAGGCTTCTATGGGCATGGAAAGAAAAAGGTGTTGGAGAAGGTGATGGTTGTTCCTGAGGCAAGAGAGCTCCAGGGACGAGTGGGTGATTGATGAAGTGAGAGCAGATATGAAAGCATTTGTCCTCTCAATTGTTTACGCTGAGAGTGCAGATGTTACGTGTGGCCAGGCCAGAGCTTCCAAGTGGCACATATTGAAGAAGAAGTGTACAATTTGTTTCCCACCTGATGAGGAATCCTTGGATCTTCATGTGGAAAGGACAAACTACATTACATATTGCCAGCTCCATTACAACCTTCAAGAACATCCTTCCGCCATTGGTCATGGCTGGGAACTAGTGAATGGGAAGTGCCGGCCAGTGCATCATACCCTTCCCCCCTTGCCCCAGCAGCTCACATCTCATGACTGCTCAGATGAGTAGCAGTGATGATGAATGGAGTCAGTGTGGAGAATCAACAGATTCTGATGAAGAATAGTGATTCTGTCTCCCGTTCTCATCATCCATCAACAACAAGTTGTTACATTATATCATCTGCTTAGCTTATTTTATATCCATCCCTACTCTGTATTTTGTGTTTTCTACCAGCCTTTTCTCTCCACCCTTATTTCCTTTATTTTTTAATATTGTGATGTGAACATTAGTGTTTTATTCTAACAATTATATTTTCAGTTTGACATTACATGGTTCAGTTGCTGTGTCAGCCAGAGGGAGATGCTGTTGCCTCCAAATCTGCCCTTAATTAGGCTACTAGTTGATCAATTATTATTTTGGAGTGCTATTTGTTGAAGCACCATAGTTATACAAAAGTTACAAAAAAAAGAAAAAAAACACCTCCCTTTTGACTGTTCACCTTGTCGTGGTAAGGGAGCTTGAGTACCTCAGTGAACCCTGAGAGCTATGCCAGTAGGAGGAAAATCCTAGCAGGTTTTACCAAACCGGATAGGTCTAGGGTGAGAGGTCAGACAAAGCAGTCAGACAACCTTGTGGAAACAGCATGTGGGGCCAATAACCCACCCTGCTGAAGCAAACAGGGGTGATCATGTCTCCAACTTTCACAGATGGATGGAGTATGGTGGAAGATAGCCACCTATCCCCTCTGTCCATAACTCAACTCATCATGAGCAGAGCTTTCATTAGAGCTAATATGAAGGCCCTGTGACGATTTTGAAAAAAATCCATTTTGGAACTCAAAATTGGCAGCCATCTTGTATTTGAATGTCAACAATAGGTCAAATCATTATATAAACACCAAATATGTATTCCTTGATCAAAATAAGCTCTGAAACCATGTATTGTGCATCATTAGGTCAAACCATTAAAAAGTTCATTTCCACGGCAGCCATTTTGGATTTTGGTCTCTCACGAATTCCCCCCGCCTTTTAAAAAAATACACCCCGGCTAAATTTGTTTATTAACCCTCCTAGATGACAAATCCATTGAGAAACGGACCTTCGCTCTCCACGGTCACGGAAGTGCCACAGATGATCCTACTATATGAGGACTGTTCTACGTTCTATTGTTGGACTGGCCTTGTTTTTCATTTAGCAGAATGATCATTTCTAAGCTGAAAATCTATTTGGACCCAAACTGTGGTTATATATCATAATATGGTTAAAAAATAAAGGCAAATGACCATCCTATAAAGAAAACAGCTAAATGAGAAGTATTGTTTTCAGGCTGTCATAATAAATGTATTTGTCATCTTCCTCTAGTAGTTTGGGTCTTTGCGATTCTCCTACATTTTACATCTTGTCCTGAGCCCAAATAAGGATGGAGTTAGACCGCTATTTACACGCAAATGTTTACTACATATCTTTTTAGACCATATCGGTCCTTTGGTATTTAATGTGTGAAGGAACGTGCAACGCAGCTCACAGCGAAGACGCAGCTTGTTAATGATCAATGAGAATCACCTGACATGCAGGAGATTAACGGGAGACGTGCCAACAAGTGACCATTACAGGCTAAACCGGAGTGTTGGCAGGCATGGAATTATATTTAATAGCCTACCTCTGTGATGGTCAAAATAGAACGCATTAATATGGCAGACGATCATGTTAATTATTGATAAATAATTGAGGAGGCCAAAATCGTGCTCACGATTAATACTAATTGTGCAGCCCGACTGGGTTGGCTTTTTATGTCACAGATGATTGCCAAATGCAAGTTTTAAATTGTCTATATATATAGCCCATGGGCAAATTATTTTATCCCATTAATATTTGTGTATTTATACTGTGTAGCCTACACTGTAAAAAATTAATGTTTTTTCACAGGAAATTTACTGTATTCTTTCACAGATTACTTTTGTCTTTCTACTCCAAGCGTAAATGCCACAAAAATACAGCAAACCACCTGTTACGACCCCTGTGAGTCTAAGGGTAAAGGGCTGTAACATAACAGTTGGTTGACAGAAAAGATGGACCACGTTTGTAAACAACAATGATATTTATTGATAGATGCAAAGGAAGCACATGTAGCTCAAGGGTGAGCCCAGGCCAAAACAACAAACAAACACCACTATACTCCAAATAAACCCAATCTAATCTATGGTAAAAGAAATGACATTACCTAAACTACTCTTACCTAACAAACAGGAGAAAACAATATCCAAAGGAAATGGCAGCTCACCCCATCTGTGCTTCCTGAGAAAGAGAGAAAAACACATTAATGATACATAAAACAAAGGCAGAATATATACAAAAACAAACTATAACTAGCAATGCTCTCTCTGTGGCCATACACACACAAGGCAATTTCCACTAAGCACAAAGGCCAATAAATGAAATGCAATATTGTCAAAGTCAAGGTTACAAAATCACACTAGGCCTAGCCTCATGCCAGAGAGAGAGAGTGACTGAAGTGAGAAGCCATGTTTTAACAGGTGTGTGGTGATCCATGATTGGGTGGTGTTGATTGAGTGTTGGAGTCTGGAAAACCATCCACCAATCGGTGCTGTGCTGGGTAATGGAAGGGCAGGCCTGGCAGGGACCAATGGTGGAGGGAACAATGGCTGGAGGGAGGAAAGAAAAATGGAGAACACACACACATGGAGACACACACTGGGGAATATATACATTGGGATGTAACACCACCTTTTATCAAAACATTAACCATTAAATAAAGGCTGCAATCTGTAAATGTATTTGATTTCACTGCAACCTGACAGCAAGCATCTGGAAACCTTTGATGCCAGACAGTTACTATTTTCTTGCAGCTTTTTTTCTTACAGTGTACTGCTAGATATTATGGCTGCTATTTTTTATCTTTGCTTGTGTAGCATTGACTTGTTGATTGATTGGGGGCGGGTTGTTATATCATACAGGCCACTATAAAAGGTGTGTGAGATGATTGAGTTGAGATCATTTCCTTTTATTAGAAATGAACCTGATGAAGCAAAACTCCTTGTTCTTTTATTGTAGAACTAATGGAATCAAGATCATTGAAGTAATTCAGTCGGTGTATGGTTCTATCCTATGGATGTGAATCCTGAGAAGAAGCTTTAATGCTGAATGAATATATGAGTCCAGGCCAGGGCAGGGTAGTGCAAAGAATATAAAGAACTTTGTCAGTTTTCTGTGTTTTTGGTGCTTCGCTCATTCTGTGTTTCTTTTTGCCTCAGGATCACCATCACCTGCCTGCCTTCATTGCAACAACCTCCTCACCTCCAACATTCCCCCGCTCTTTAATAAATCTCCTTTTATATCACTACAGTGTCTGCCTGCATTTTGGGTCCCCCAGTCCTGGTCCTGACACCAATACATTATTGGGTGTGTTCACACAGAGCACGACAAATTGGAACGCTGTGGGGATGAACCCCTCTGAGGAATTGAGTGATCTATGGCTGTATATGTTACAGGTACCAGGATATGGCACCTGATAGCATGATAATATGTTCAACCTATGAAACAGGTTGTAGTTAGTCATGGACAAAAGGAGGCACGGACATGATGTTACTGGTTCTGAATCCTCTCAATTGTGTTTATTACAACATCATTCAGTTAGTCATAATAATCTTCAATCAATCATCTCAACATTATTCCATCAATTAGTTCATTTATTTTACATTACTTTTAATACATTCCATTATAGTTCCGTTCTTGTCATCAATTCAAAAGCATATTCATCATTACAGTACACATTCTACCCTTTTAGGATCATGGGGGACCCTGATGTAAACAAGACGAAAGTCTTTCTCTGGTCTGCATCCCCTTAACAATTGTATGTATTGAGCTGTACTGTACTGTACCCATTCTGCAATCTGTTAATAACGTTTTCAATCAATCAATCAATCAACCAATCAATCAATCAATCAATCAAAGGATACCCTGGTTCACTCCAGTAGCATTTTCCTTTCAATGTATAGTTATCCAGCATTATATACTGTACATTGTAATTAATTATGTCTTTATGCATATTTGGTGTCTTATAAGCATGTCAAAAGGGAGCATTCTCCTGTTTCTAGGCATATTGGAAGAGAACATCGTATCTGTCTTCTTTTAATAACATTCTAATTGTCTGTCAAACAATTCCTTACATCATCAATAGCTATTACCTTTATCATCATTCGTTTATCATCAGTCATATCCACTATTCTATATAGTGCACAGGAATAACCTCACCACCTCTGTGACATTCATATTTATGTTCCGACTCAAGTTCGTTTGAACCTTTAATCAATGTGCATCGAAAGTGCATTTATTTTTATTTTTTTAATCTTTTCCCCCCTCCTTTTTCTCCGATTTTCTCCCATCCCAATGTTAGTCGTTATGCCAATTCCCAATCCCCTTCCTGGTCGCGTGAATATTTTAGGCATCCAACTTGTGTTCAGCGTTTCTCTGATTGGCCACTACGCCCATGTGACCGCGGCAGCGCGAGAGAGCTGCAGTGCGGAAATAGGCTGCATTCTATTGCCATTCTCTGCGACAAACTCTAACCTTAACCAACTCCGAAACAGCGCCTAAACGTAACCCTTCTAACCTTAACCAACTCCGAAACAATGCCTAACCTTAACCCTAACCTTAACCAACTCCGAAACAATGCCTGAACTTAACCATAACCTTAACCAACTCCGAAAGAATATTGCCATGCTCTAAGACAAACTCTAACCTTAACCAACTCCGAAACAGCGCCTAAACTTAACCCTTTTTTTTTTTCTTTTTTTTTTCTCCATTTTCCCCCGATTTTCTCCCATCCCAATGTTAGTCGTATGCCAATTCCCAGTCCCTTCCTGGTCGCTGCGCACTTACCCCCCACAGTCAGATCATCTGGGAGAGTGGAGGCTACCACGTGCTTCCTCCGACACACGTCCAGCCAATCACCGCTTCTTTTCACCTGGCAGCGCGGATTCTCATCGAGAGGGCATAGCGTGTGGGAGGATCACACTATCCCCCTCGAGTCCTATCCGCGCTTAGCAGGCGCCCCGACCGAACTGTAGGAGTCGCTGTTTACAACGACCCGGACCCACCCCGCCAGCTTCTCCCACCCTCTAATACAGCCAATTGTATTAGTGCAGAGGCCAGCCAAGCTGGTGACAACCCCGGAGCTGTGCTCACAGCTCCGGGGTTGGTGACGAACGCAATCTCCACTCGGCCACCTAACCGCCCCCTAAACTTAACCCTTCTAACCTTAACCAACTCCGAAACAATGCCTAACCTTAACCCTAACCTTAACCAACTCCGAAACAATGCCTAAACTTAACCGGCAAAAGAATGCACGTTAAAAAATAAAAAATTGAAGGGAATCAAACTTGTCACCAACGCACCGCAGGATCCACAGCAAGGCAGCGAACCAGTTGAGCTAGTCGTCGATGTTAAAAGAGGGGGAATTACGGCTGCATAATGCTGCCGCGGCAGAGCTCCGCGGCAGAGCTCCACTCTACCGCTCCGCTCTGCCGCAGGGGCGTGGCTAGACGCAAGTTGGTTGCCTAAAATATTCACGCTTCCTGGTCGCTGCGCACTTACCCCCCACAGTCGGTCTGGGAGAGTGGAGGCTATCACGTGCTTCCTCCGTCACACGTCTAGCCAATCAACCGCTTCTTTTCACCTGGCAGCGCGGACTCTCACTGAGAGGGTGTAACGTGTGGAAGGATCACACTCCCCCCCTTAGATCCTATCCGCGCTGAGCAGGCGCCCCGACCGAACTGTAGGAGTCGCTGTTTACAACGACCCGGACCCACCCCGCCAGCTTTCCCACCCTCTAATACAGCCAATTGTAGTGTAGTGTGAACGGCCAGCCAAGCTGGTGACAACGCCGGAGCTGTGAGCTGGATTCGAACAGGCGAATCCAGCGTCTCCGGTGTTGGTGACGAACGGAATCTCCGCTACGCCACCTGACCGCCCGAAAGTGCATTTATATATATATACGTATATGGCCGATCTCAGCCTTACTAGGAATTTGCTAAACCGTGGCCATGGTGAAACCCAAAGGAATAGATTTATATTTACATTTAACAGAGAGCGGGATAGAAAGCGAGAGCGAGAGCGATAGTGAGAGAGAGCGAGAGCGAGCACGAGGGACAGCTCCAGTGCCTAGCTAACTTCTAGCTAGCGTGGGCTAATTCTAGTCCTCTAAACCACCTTTTAACACTTATACCAAATATGTCAATATTAATTTACCAAACAACATTTCAACTCAAACAGTAAATTTTTCCCAAACATAACCTTTATAATCCCCTTGGAGATACTTAGCTCAGACACTTTAATGATTAATGGGGAATTGTATTTCAACACTCTATTTAATGTGCCCCGAGACACGGCATCATCAATTGACGGTCAACTTTTAAACCACTTTACGCGTCGTCTTAAACTTCTGTAGAAACAATAGACTAATGGCGGGTCGCGACCACAAAAGCCGCACACCGCCACCTACTACACAATCCATTCTACAATATCCTTCTTCTCCTTCTTCGGTCGGCCACCAACTATGTAGGGCACTACTGCCATCTTCTGGTATCATTTCCTCCTACAATGTCCATTCCCTTCACCATCATGAAGTGCAGCTAACGCTGCTACTTCCCGACTAGGCCCCCCTCTGTGATGCACTCACTGCCTCCTGAGTTCTGACTCTGGCCTTCTTGGTTACCTACAATCCCCTTATTTAACTCACCAATCACTTCCTCCCACCTCAGACCCTCCATACCCAAGTGCAGAATTGCCACTTTAACTAACTTGGTCCTTTCCGTTCTACTCCTAACCAAAGCTGCCGCGTTAACCACTCCTGCCATAAAGGCCACAATATTAAATTTCTCCTCCCACACCCTCTTTTTAACCTCCTGCACCACCCTCTCCGCCAAATGCCCTTCCCCAACCCCCTGTTCCTTATCTTGATCTCCCTGACCTACCACCCTAGCTGCCTCCGCATACGACATCTTTCCTTCCCTTCTCACTCTCTGAACCACTACCTCCCTCTTCATCACCTCACAACCCCTAAACGCTACACCAGGGGTGGGCAATTATTTTTCCCAGGGGGCCGAATGAGCAACTGAAAATATGGGGCCGGGCCAAAATTCCAAACTCAATTATGCATAATATACATTTTATTTCTATATAAAAAGCAGTAAATGGTATTGTTTTGACCCCTGGTAAGAGTGTATTGTATTATTTGGCAATAAAAAGGTGAGGTTAGCTTTCAAAAATATCATTTATTCAAATAGAATTTATTTCCAAAATGATAAACAAAATGTGAAACATTAATAACAAAGGGCATTTTGAGTTTCATATACTATTGAAACAAGGATTTTCTTAGCTTTCTAAAGACATCACATCATCTTATAGCCAAAATAAACAAGACATGTCACTGAACTGTGTAAAGAAAAGTGTCCCAGTTTTGTAGCCTTTTTTACTTTACATGCCTATGTAGAAGGGTGGATTATCCCTGCTTGTGGGAGTAGTAGTACACAGACACTGGGTAGTAGGATACTATAGTATTGGACCTATATGTACCCCCGTCTTTGGCCCGGAACGTCGTTCTGGAGGGCTTGCAGCTGGAGTGGATGGGGCCCAGGATTTACTAACATGGGGACTGGTACTCTGGTCTCCCTCGCCTTCCAAGGCGGTCAGCAGTAGCTCCCCACACACCCTCACTTCCCCCAGTACCTCCGACAGCCCTCCCACACCCAGTGACTGTCAGTTCAATAGTATTATTGGGCTTCCCTTTAAGCAGTACCCTTCCTTGACCACCTGTATAGACCCTTCAAATGCTATTCTGTGAATGGGGTGTAAGGGTTAAATAATTATGCAGTCACAATATTTACCCAGGGGTTAGAATAGCAAATGGAAGAAACAGACACACAGACAATGCTCCCAATAAGGTCTACTTTACTGAAGCCTGGGCAGGTTATCAATTACAATTAACACTTTCCATTCATTCATACATGGCCGGGTTAAGTAAGGGATAATGTATAGCTACGAGGTCATTGTCGCAAAATAATTGACCGACACGTAGTTTAAAATACCGAGCCGCCTCGGCGATGATCGAGTAAAGCTATACATTATCCCGCTTATTACATGGCTAACTTACTAACAATATACCTAATTCATTTGACAAATCGCAGTTCTGTGGCTCTGTCAGCCCAAATAAAGTGATTATTATTATCGTGGGCAGCCTCTGTTCTGGCTCCGCTGTAATCGTCACACACACTCCGCTGTCAGTGCAGCCGCGGCAGGTGTGTCTGAGTTGCTGCACTGATGTGGGCTTGATTGCGAACAGCTGCCCACTCCCTCTGTGGTGTAAGCCAATAGCCTAAGGGAGTGGGCGGGACTCTAGTAGAGTTCAGAGTGCAATTGTGTATGCTCACGGCATGTTATATTGTGATACACCGACGTACAGTAAAAGCTATAACCAAAGGTACCTACTGTCTGACTGGCTCATTGAGGTATAGGAACACATTACACGACACTCCACACTTCCCATAATCATGTTCCCCGCCACACCTCGCACACCTCAGCTTCTTCCTACACGCAATGGCTATATGGCCAAACTCCTGGCACCTATAACATCTCAGCGGATTCATTCTGAACAAACTCCCTAACCCTGATCGCCATATACCCTACAAACACCTCTTTAGGAACAACCTCACCCTCAAACTGAATAACTACGGTCTCCGACTCTATCCTATCTGCTCCCCTCTTCATCCTCTCTGCACTCCTAACATTCCTATTACGCCTGTTACTCTTCAAATCCCCTACCAGCTGCTCTACACTAACCTTGATTGGAATCCCAGTAATTACCCCCTTGCAACCACCATCCTTTTTCTCCCCTACTCTCACTACTCTATAGACCTTCACTTCGCCAATGCTCCTCACTTCCCTTGCCTTCTCTACCTGCTCCAAACTCACACACCCTATAAACAAGTTCCCATCCCCCAACACCCTTCCGTACCTCACCTCTCCTAACTACGCTCTAATGAGTTTCGACAGCTGACCCGGCTCTATATTCCTAACTCCCTCTTCTCCCTCAAATCGCACCACTACATTCAACCCTTCTACAAAACCCTTTCCTCTACCCTCATCCTCTGACCCACTCAAGCTATCTCCCCTCTCTTTCTTCCTCTTACTCCCCTTCCCCTCCCCTTCCCTACTCTTCTTCCCCACTTTTTCCCACCCTTCTCCCTCACTCTCCTCCCCAATATACTCCATACTGTCACCACCCGACCCCTTCCCTTTGCCCTGGCTATTCTCACCCCCATCGCTGTCGTTCTTCCCCTCCTTGAGATAGCTCTCCATGAGCAATTCCCACTCCTTCTGGCTCCACTTGTTTTCCAAGTCCTCACTCCACTTGTTCAAATCTTGATCCACCCAAAACCCCGGACACTCTTCCATGGGCCGGGGCCAACCACTAAAACTAAAGTTTTCATAAACTGATCTGTACGCCTCCCACCACCGCTCACTGCCCTTCGAGCCATCGATCAATCTCTTAAATGACTCTGACTCTATCTCCAATGAAGACTTCTTCTTCTTCTTTGGCATCTTGTTTCGAGTCAGCCTTCCAGTTAAATTAACGCAGCTCCGCACGTCAAACTCCTAGCAGCCCCTCTCCACAAAAAATGTCGAGCAACAATCTTTCAGCACTGTCCCACACCCTTGGTTTCAGCTGATCAACAGAACAGAACTTGACTCCTTCGAGGCCATCATGGCCATGGTGTGTGGTTTATTCCAG
The DNA here is from genome assembly GCF_963971535.1 of Notolepis coatsorum. Lineage (NCBI taxonomy): Eukaryota > Metazoa > Chordata > Actinopteri > Aulopiformes > Paralepididae > Notolepis > Notolepis coatsorum. The sequence continues at coordinate 26,157,970 of NC_140179.1, read as the reverse complement.
CTGAAAATCAGCTCGCCTCGTGCGCCCGTAGGTAGCAGGGTACGGTTCCCTAGAAGGCGAAGTTACTGAACACAAGTCCTATACTGCCACCTATTGAACAAATTATATTAATGTTGTCCATTAAGTATGACATGACTGTTCTACCTTATTTCTGATGGAAGTAATACTGTATAAGTATGTTCACAACGTTTTGACACATAATCTAATGATATTAACGTGATACCACTTCTAGTGGGCATCACATATATGGAATACATTATGCAACATATGGAATATCACCCATTTAGCAATGGGCAATTGGCAAACGACGGCTCTTTTGAGTGAAAGAGTTGATTCGATTTGACCGATGTGAACTAATCGAACCGCAACTAACGACTGGTTCGGCAACCGCACATTCTTTTCTACTGACCATATCCAGTTAATATAATCATTCACTAACACATTTTGTGTGTAATGACTTGTTCAGCAACCCCACATTGTTCCTTTCTACCGAGCCGTGCTGAGAGCAGAGCACTGGCTGAGAGGAGGAGAGAGTGAGAGAGAGGACGAGCAGTTAATAAGAACGTTAAAGAGCCAATACGAAAGACCTTTGCGAGCCATTTGTGGAGTTGATGGACATTTTTACAAAACGCATCTAACAACTCTCGTTGTAGATGTGAAAGCAAGACCCTAATCTTGTAATCTTGACAGTTTGCAGAGTGCATCCAGTTAAGCAAAATAATAAGCCTACTTTAGACCTATTATGACTAAAAGTGATTTGAACAATAAAGAAGGATATGAAGAGAACCTGTTATTGGACACTATTTGGCTCATCTGAGGTATCATGTGCTTAGTGCTTTGTTTTTCAGTATGTGTATGTGGCAGACCAGGAAATTACAGTTTAATACTGTAGTTGTACAGCACCCTCCCTTGTCTGACCATGGCATTTAGTGAAATTATGCTACTGCTCTAGGGGCTGAGCCCCCCTAAAGGTCTGATGCTAGAACCGCCCCTGGCCGCCTGAATACTTTTACCAACGGATTTCCAGTTCCGCGTTCGCGTTCTGCGCTCTGATTGGCCACTGACGTTTCTGGTCGCGCCAATCGTGTGACGGCAAGTTCTGCCACCGGTTAAGCTTAGGCACTCTTTCGAAGTTGGTTAAGGTTAGAGTTTGTCTTAGAGCAGGGCGATAGAACACCAGCCCTGATTCCAAACTTTAACCTTAACCAACTTCGAAAGAGTCGCCTAAGCTTAACCAGGACCCGGAGGGTCATCAAAGAGAAGCCGCCTATTCTCAGTTCTTGCCCCACAATGGTGGAATGAACTACCTATCCCAGTTAGGACAGCCGAATCCCGTCCAATCTTTTGCCGTCGACTAAAGACTCACTTCTTCAACCATTATCTGAAATGATAAAAAAAAAAATTAAAAAAAAACGTGACTAACCTTACTGTCATGCACTTGTCCTAATAAACTAACCTACACTGTAACACGCAACACTTTGATAAACATTGTTACTCAGCTGATAGAGTTGTCCCCAAGGACTTCAAAATTGCGAGGGTGACCCCTCTGCACAAAAAGGGCAGCAAATTAGACCCAGGCAACTACCGCCCTGTTTCTATTCTCACCTCCATCTCGAAAGTCATGGAAAAAATAGTCTACGAACAGGTCGAAAAGTACCTAGCGGAAAAAAATCTAATCTACGAATTCCAATCTGGCTTCAGAACATCCCACTCCACTGACACATGCCTTCTCTATTTGAATGACCACATCAAACAAGAGGTGGACGCAGGCAAATACTGCGGCATGGTCATGCTGGACCTACAAAAGGCCTTTGACACGGTCAATCACTCCATTCTGATTGACAAGCTAAAAGCAATTGGTTTTGATAGTCTATCAGTGAGCTGGATGCAATCCTACCTTGAGGGGAGGGAACAGATGGTGGAGGTAAACGGTACCCTACCCCCCCCCCTCACAGTGAGCTGTGGTGTTCCACAAGGAAGCATACTAGGACCGCTACTGTTCCTAATTTATGCAAATGACATGTCGTCAGCTTGTGACTGCAACTTGTTCCTGTTTGCGGACGACTCAGCCCTGCTGGTCTCTGACAAGAACAAGTTACAGGTTGAAAAAACCCTCAGCTCGGAACTAGGCAGAATCTGCATATGGCTCGCTGATAACAAACTATCATTACACATGGGCAAAACAGAGTCCATTCTCTTCGGTTCAAATAACAAACTCAGCAAGACCGACGGCTTCTCAGTTACAGTGGGTGACAATATTGTCACAAGGAAAGATGAAATTACCTACCTGGGTTCCATCCTAGAGGCTAATCTCTCCTGTGACAAAATGGCATCCAATGTAATAAAAAAAGTCAACCAACGAACTCGATTCTTGTACCAGATCTCCTCTCTGGTAAACAAGAACACCCTGAAGACTCTGGCAGGAGCACTCATTCAGGGGTACTACGACTATGCTTGCACCTCATGGTACCAAAGCACCTCAAAGGCGCTAAAAACAAAATTACAAACATCGCAAAACAAACTGGTCAGACTACTGCTTGACCTTACTCCTAGAACCCACCTCACCCCTGCCCACTTTGACAACCTAGGATGGCTTAGAGTAGACGACAGAGTACAACAACTTGCAATGGGCCTGGTCTACAAGATACACTACACGACCAAGGTACCCATGTACATGTCAAAATACTTCCCAAAGGTCAGTGAATACCACGATCACAACACCAGAGGGAGCTCCACAAATCATGTTAAACCCAGATTCGGCTCAAATAAGGGACTAAACACGTTTCGCAATTATGCCACATCAATGTGGAACGCCCTACCCAAAGCTGTAAAGGAATGTGGATCACTACCCACTTTCAAAACCTCTCTCAAGGGACACCTACGGGAGACTGCAATTCAACACTGGCCCCTGTAAATATCCTAACCCAACCCCCTCCAATGTACAGTCATTTACCTAGTATGGTTTTGTCAATAGTTCAATGTACAATTGTGTTTGTTTGTACAGTGTCTCCCCCCCCCCCCCCCTCAATGTACAGTGTTACTTGTTTATACAGTGTGCCCCCCGGCCCCCCCCCCCCAACCACCTCCAATGTAAATTACCCAGTATGGTTGTCAATATCCCAATGTACCCAACCCCCCCCACCCAACCTCTTCCAATGTACAGTTTCTACGTCAAATGTATATACTCCCTTTTCTTGACTCCTTCTGTATCACAAACAGTACTGTATTTGCAAATCTGGTATGTTATAAATGTATAGATGTAGCAGTACTGACTATCTGTATGTCATGTATGCAGTGGCGGACTGGCCATCGGGACGTTCGGGACGAATCCCGATGGGCCGGGACCAAAGTGGGCTGGTCCAAAAAAAAAAAAAAATATATACTTTTTTTTTTTTTTTTTTTTTTTTTACTTTTTTTTTTTTTTTTGCCAGTGTGTGGGCCAGTGTGTGGGCCACTAATGTGGGCCGATGTGTGGGCCAGTGTGTGGGCCAGTGTGTGGGCCAGTGTGTGAGTCGGTGTGTGGGCCACTAATGTGGGCCAGTGTGTGGGCCGGTGTGTGGGCCAGTGTGTGAGTCGGTGTGTGGGCCACTAATGTGGGCCAGTGTGTGGGCCGGTGTGTGGGCCAGTATGTGGGCCGGTGTGTGGGCCGGTGTGTAGGCCAGTATGTGGGCCAGTCTGTGGGCCGGTGTGTGGGCCAGTGTGTGAGTCGGTGTGTGGGCCACTAATGTGGGCCAGTGTGTGGGCCGGTGTGTGGGCCAGTATGTGGGCCGGTGTGTGGGCCGGTGTGTGGGCCAGTATGTGGGCCAGTGTGTGGGCCGGTGTGTGGGCCAGTGTGTGGGCCAGTGTGTGGGCCACTAATGTGGGCCGGTGTGTGGGCCGGTGTAGTGTGTGGGCCGGTGTAGTGTGTGGGCCAGTGTGTGGGCCATATGTGGGCCGGTGTGTGGGCCATTATGTGGGCCGGTGTGTGGGCCAGTGTGTGGGCCGGCAATAAAACAATAAACAAGTTGCATAAACTAAATCAGATTAAAAATGATCACAGTTCTGGTTTGCCTTAAGATGCAGTTTAAGATGGGTCTTGAACATGGAGTATGTAGGGCACTCTCTAATCACAACTGGCAGGCTATTCCAGTAGTTACCACTTTTAACAGAGAACACAGTTTTTGCAATGGTAGTATACCGAAAAGGCACCTTACAGTCCCCTCTACTGATGGCCCTGGTGGTAATGCCAGTGTCTGCTTTCTGTTGGATGAACTCATTCAATGGGGGAGGGGCAAGTCCATGCAGAACCTTGTACATGAAGCAAGTATATTTGAAAACTTGGAAATTCTCGAAACTTAGCATGTTATGTTTTTCTAAAACATTACAGTGATGAAATGAAATTGGTTTCCTATCAAATACTTTTATGGCTTTTTTGTAGAGTAATTATATTGGTGTAAGAGTAGTGACATATAAAAGAGACCAGTTGATAAAACAGTAGGCCTACTCGATGTGTGATAAAATCATTGAATGCAGAAACATCCTTGCAGCATTAACTGGCAGGCAGGGCCTGATCTGCCTGAAGTTTTCGATGTTAAACTTGACTGTTTGTCACTTTCTTCACATGACTTTTTGAAGGTCAATGTAGAGTCCAATGTGACCCCAAGATACTTGAATTAATGTACAATGTCCAGCTCCGCCTCTCCCAGAAACACATTAGAGTGAGTGACCTCTACTGGTGACTTTGTGAACATCATACACACTGTTTTCTTGGTGTTAAGTGAAAGACATGCTTTTGTTAGCCAGTCTTGAATGAGACATGAGACATCAGTGAATGAGATTCACGTTTCCTCCCAACCGAGAGTAGGCCTAGAAGCGCAGAAATGGAGAATGCAAAAAAAGAAAGGGTGGAGCTGAAAAAGCTAGAATTAAAAAACTAAAATTGCTAGTAAAAGACGCAGAACAATGTTCTAAAATTACAGACATGTTTACCCGCTGCTGCTGCTAATGATGATGAAGTTCAAGTGGAAGGAACCAACAGTAACATGACAGGTGCATGCAGTAGCCTAGTGCATATTCTACTGTTGGTGTCTGCCGGTTCATGAGGGCTAGCTAGCCTATACTAGCTCTTGCAGTGATTTCAGTCATTCTATTACAAGACAATGTGCTTTCCGTATTCCTGATTCCTTACAGCACGTGGACGTAAATAGTTGTGACTCGTGACGTTTTTTCTCTGACTAAAAGTTTAGTTAGCAATGTTAGGACTAGTGCCCACCACAGCATCAGAAGCTAAAGTGCTAACCTAGAGAGCCAATCAGAACCTAGGACGGGCTGCAAATTAATCGGCTACTAATATTATAATAGTAAATACTAAAATAAAATACTATTATGTTCCCTTCCAAATTTTCATGTTGATATTATTATTGGTAATCTAATTGATTGAATTGATTAGTTGCCATTTTACATGCTTAAATAAGATGTACCTTAGAATTCCCAACTGTTAGCCATGTTCTCGATCTGTATATGATTAGTCTCATCTACATGTTTGTAAATAACCACAGCTAACTAGCTTAAGCTAACAACTAGGTCAACTACTACCCCGTAGTTAAACATATGTGATTGCATATAACAGCTAACTGCTACAGCTAAGTTGGTAGTTAGCCTATTCCATTAATGTTGAATGTATTTATGAAGGTTGTTGATGGTGGTTGGCGCTGATTAGCAGACATGATTCCGTCAGTCTGCCACAGGGCAGCTGTGTTTGCTGATGCTGCTCACGACCACCAGTAGCGTATGACTGTGTGAGTGTGAATGCTTGATGGTTTCTGTGAAGCGCTTTGTGGAACAATGCTGATATACAGTTAAGAATGAGTAATTCGCTTTTGGTTTTTAAGAAAAATTTGTAAAGCTATTTTTGAAAACTACAGGGGTGAATAATACTGTTTTCTTTTGCTATTTTCTTTTAGAATACTGTTTTGGAGTCTTAATTTTTTTAATTTCTTTTTTTTTTATCCACTTTTTCTCCCATTTTCTACATTTTCTCCCATCCCAATTTCGTATCATCCAATTCAACCCTCCCCTGTCACGAACGCTGTTTCTTGCCTCCCACAAGCCGGCTGCAATGTGGACTAAGTCATACATAGCACAAGTCCCCTCCGGTACTTGAGGTAACAGCAGTCGCATCTTTTCACCTGCGCAGCTCGATCTCTCAGTGGCGAGGAGTAACGCGTGGGAGGCTCACGCTGCCCCCGACACTTCCTGATTCTACTGTGCAGGCACACCAACCGACCTGTAGGAGTTGCTGTCCACAACGCCCAATCCCCACCCATCAGTTTCCCACCCCCTAATACGGCCAATGTGTATTAGTATGAACGACCAGCTAAACTGAAAGCAATGTGGAGCGCTGGGCTCGAACAGGCGAGCCCAGCGTCTCCAGTATTTGTGGCGAGCGCCTTGCCCACTACGCCACGTAGCCGCCAATTTTTTTAATTTTTGTTAAGAATATAGGACAGGCATATATAAGCATTATGCTTCAGTCTGTACCTTTTCAGTCACTGTAAAATCAAATATTGTTAAATGATGGGGTATATTGTATTGTGTGAGATGATGACTGAATAAACTACTACTACTACTACTACTACTACTACTTTGGGTGTTTTCAAAAGGCTAAAAAACGCTGTATGAATTCAAGCCATTATTATTGATTGCTGATGTTCTTCTTATGCAGTTGACTCAGCGCGCCCAATCCAGCACAGCTGACCCTGAGGGGAGAGAGAGCGCCCAGTCCAGCACAGCTGACCCTGAGGGGAGAGAGAGAGCCCAGTCCAGACAGACAGACAGACAGACAGAGAGAGAGACAGAGAGAGAGACAGAGAGAGAGAGACACAGAGAGAGAGACACACAGAGAGAGGGAGAGACAGAGAGAGAGAGAGAGAGAGAGAGAGAGAGAGAGAGAGAGAGAGAGAGAGAGAGAGAGAGAGAGAGAGAGAGAGAGAGAGAGAGAGAGAGAGAGAGAGAGAGAGAGAGAGAGAGAGAGAAAAGGCTCTTGGAATGGGTGTCTGGGAGGAAGTGGGGGGTCTTTCAATGTTGATTAAACGGCAAGCAACTAATGTCATGAGTGCCAAATTAAAGGACAATAAATCCAATCTAACTGAAATTGTGTAGCACAGACCTTTCTATTAGGGATGCTCGATATTGGCTTTTTTACCGATACCGATATACCGATATTGTCCAACTCTTAATTTCCGATACCGATATCAACCGATACCGATATATGCAGGGTTTCCCGCCCCAAGAAATGGAATAATTTCAGGTAATTAACATTACATATCTCTTGTTGTGGAATTAACACAACATTATGCATACTTTTGACAATAAATAAAATCAGAATTGGTTCTTACTTGCTTGCCTGGGTAAATAAAGGTTATAGAAATGTAAATAAAATATTATTTCTTTAAAACCGATACCGATATTTTTCGATATCACATTTTAATGCCGATATCGGCCGATAATATCGGTAGGCCGATAATATCGGACATCCCTACTTTCTATGGATCAAAACCTCAATATTATTATGGTGTAGTTAATACTTCATGTATCCTTAATCCCCAGGCTAATGAGGCACTAAGATGTTAGTAAAAAAAAAACATATGCCAATGACGGGAAGTAACGGTATATGTATGTGTGTGTGTGCACTGTGCATGAGTGCACATCTAGAGGCGGTGTGTAGATTTGGTCTCCCTGATGTTGACTCCTTAGCCACAGCCTTGGGTTGTTTAATACTGGACAAGTGTTTCATAACGCCTGTTGTGTGGGCCGGTTTCGGGGCCGGTGCGTGGGCCGGTGCGTGGGCCGGTGTGTGGGCTGGTGCGTCTGAATGTCCCGGGCTGAATTTGTGTCCCAGTCCGCCACTGCATGTATGTCATATATGTCTATATGAATTGAAAATGGGGGACCCTGATGGAAACAAGACAAACGTCTTTCTCAGGTCTGCATCCCCTTAACAATTGTATGTATTGAGCCGTACTGTATTGTACCCATTCTGCAATCTGTTAAATAAAGTTTTCATTCATTCATTCATTCTTGCTGTCTTGTCGTACAGAACTTGTAAGTCGCTTTGGATAAAAGCGTCAGCTAAATGACTAAATGTAAATGTAAATGTAAACCAGTGATAAACTAGGCGTTAGGTAGTTTGCTGCTGTTCGAGGCGGAAATGGGCACGTCGCGCGATTGGGCGCACATGTCACATGACCAGAAACGTCAGTGGCCAATCAGATCGCACCAGAAACGTCAGTGGCCAATCAGATCGCAGAACGCGAACACGGAACTGGAAATCCGTTGGTAAAAGAATAGACACCCCCTGGCCTTGCCCTTGACATTAAGTGGTTGTAGCTACGGCTGGGTGATGGAGACATGATCCAATATACTTTTATACGCCTGAGTCTCCTGAATATGGAGTGTCCAGTCCCAAGTCGATCGGCACTTTCGCGGCCAAGCTTTTCTGCACCTACTCCCGAACTAAGCATGCACAGATTGCCCACGGAGTCTGGATTTCTAGGTGTATCAATCTGCGCATGCGGAGTATAATATTATAATTCATAACGATTCATAACGAGTCCCCAAACTATTGGAAGTGAATGAGGAACCTGACACCTCGGCTGGGAGGAATGGTGGTCTTGACATGAACGCCAGGGGCAGCAGGGTCCCATAGTTTACTTGTACAGTAGATTACTTTAGATAGAGGTAAGACTGTGAAATATCCTTTTAAGGCAAAAGTTTTATATTTGGTTAAATCACACATTTTACTATGATATACAATTGTTTTACATTTCTATCAAGTCTGAATGAATGAATGAATGAATGAAAACTTTATTTAACAGATTGCAGAATGGGTACAATACAGTACGGCTCAATACACACAATTGTTAAGGGGATGCAGACCAGAGAAAGATGTTTGTCTTGTTTACATCAGGGTCCCCCATTTTCAATTCATAGTGACATTAATGACATACACAACATACATGACATGTATTTTTTTTTGGTCAAATCAGTTGTGCAATAGTCACTTTTGGTGAGTTGTTTCTATACAATTCAGTTATATGACATTTAGGTATGACACAGGACTACACAAGCATTTTTTGTATAGAAATGTGTCAACAGACTAAAGCAGGGAACCACAATATTTTGCATACGAATTATGCAGAATGTAATATCATAACTGTAAACTGTCTAATATTTTTCTTGCAATTGAGCCAATTTTCCTTAGGTACGGTTTTGAGGTGTGTGTTCAACAGAATGTAGTATCGAAAACCCATTCACAAAAAGTATGGGTTACTGAATGCTGAACTGCACTGTTATAATCACTAAGCCATTGTAAGACCTTACCTGTGTCCCTGTATCGCTTGTTGACAATATCAAAACATGCTAGGGCTGTACCGAATAGTTCGAAGCTTCGTTCATAATGTTGACATTCGAATTCTAAATCAACATAAAAAATTGTAATTATAAAAAAAAGACATTTTATTTTTTTATTTTTACATTTTAATTTGCCAAGGTATGGCGAGTGCCCGGTACTTTTCGACCTGTTCGTAGACTATTTTTTCCATGACTTTCGAGATGGAGGTAAGAATAGAAACAGGGCGGTAGTTGCCTGGGTCTAATTTGCTGCCCTTTTTGTGCAGAGGGGTCACTCTCGCAATTTTGAAGTCCTTGGGGACGTGTCCCTGTTTTATGGAGAGCTTTATTATGTGTGTGATGACTGGGGTGATGGCGGCTGCTGAGTCTCTGAGGAATTTGGAGGGGATGTTGTCATAGCCAGTGGCCTTGTTAGGTTGGAGGGCGCTCAGTTTTTTGAGTACCTCATCGGTTGTTACCATTTCTAGTTTGAAGTCGTCTTTGCGGACCCCTAGGATTTTGTATGCTACTATGTGTACTATAATGCCCTGAGTGGGAGGGTAGTTTGTTTACCAGTGTTGTGGCTATGTTTGTGAAGAAGATGTTTAAGTAATTGGCTACATCCAGCTTGTCTGTGATGAGCATGTTGTCCGTCTTTATGTTTATGTTTGAGAATCCGGTTAAGTTTTTTACTGCAGCCTAGTTGATTATTGAGTCATTTCCAAAGTTCACATGGTTTGTTTTTGTTTTCCTCAGTTTTGTCATTGATGACATTTTTTTGCGGTTTTGATCATGGTGTTTACGTCATTTCTTAGTCTGTTTCTTTGAATTTTTAGTTCAACTACGTGGGCTTGGAGTTCACTGTTTGAGCTTTTGGAAAGCTTTGTCTGACTTTTATGAAGTTCAGAGCATTTTTTGTCTCAGCGCGATTTTTAACCCTGGTGGTTCTTAGGGGTGCCATGTTGTTGAGTATTGTTGTGAATTTGGTTTTGAATCCAAGCCGCCATGTTTCTTCAACCTGTGTACCACTGAGTTCATCTGACCAGTCCATGCTCTCCAGTTCTTGGTTAAAGGCCTCTCTAGAGTAGGTTTTGAGGTCCCTAGATGTGACTGTTTTGTGACAGCCGGCCTTTTGTTTTAGCTTTTTGCGGGTACAGAAAATCATATAATGATCACTTAACCCGCATGCTATTACCCCTTTATTGGAGATCATGGACTTGTCAGAGGTCAAAATTAGGTCAATGGTGGTTTGTGTTGAATCACATACCCTTGTGGGTTGGGTGATTAGCTGGCTGAAACCGTGCAGATCAGAAAACCTACTGAAGGCCTTGAAGACGGGTGCTGCTTTACGTATGCATATCCGTGTTCCAGTCCCCAATAATAATTTTTTCTACACCCTCCACCCCAGCTAAACACCCATTAAGTGTGTCATAGAAGCCACTGTTCTGGCGGTCTATAGATTGTGCCTACTAGTACTGATTTCGCCCTATCGAATAAGATTTCAATCCAAACTGTTTCAATTTCGTCATGGTTAAGGTCAGTAACATTCAGTCAATAACATTCAAGCAAAATTAGGTTGAGAATCCAATTTTATTAAGCTCTGCTTAACACTTCAATGAAGCACCATTCCTCAAATCTTTAAACAAAAATCTTAATTGCCTAATGCTATTTTGTTTTGATTAAATTGGATCGCTGCCCTTTGAATCGATGTAGCGATCCAAATCACTGTGTCACCCCTAGTAATCTATTTGTGGGCGACCTTTGCCACAATGTCGCTTCCATCAAAAGCATGGGAAGGAATTTAATTGTTTAATTAAAATTCTGATGTAGTGGAACAACTGTATAACAGTCACCCGGAAGATGTGATTCTCAGGCAGAAAAACAAAACAAAACATTTATTACGACAATGAAATATCTGGTCAGATACAGCACTTGGGAGTGGAAAAGGGCAAAACACGTTGGCTGAATAGCTCCAGAAAGTATGTTACACATGCAGAAGCGACACTACAGAATAAAATCAAAGCAATATACACACACGCAATCCTTATAGGTAAAATTTGAAATATGTCCTGCACACACAACCACTTTCTTTTCAAAAGCAAGAATAATAATAGGTTCCTTGAATTAATGATAATCCACATCTCTTTAGGGTCACTAATTCACTGTGCTATCTCAATAGTGGCTTTACGGTAAAACAAATTGCAGCATCCAGGTATGATATTAATACTAAATTGAGGCTTTTAGAATGCATATTGATTACAGTGCCCAATGTCAGTGATGGACTGCTGTAGGCCTATATAACCCACTGGCTGCAGTATACATACAGTACAATATACACAGCTCCACTGGGGGGAGCTGCTCACCCTCAACTGGCTTTGTCCCGAGCATTTTCTGCTTAAGAATCCTTGATTGAGTGCAAATAAATATTTAGGAAAGTACTTTAGCCTTTAATTTTGGTCTCAACCCTCCTTTGTATTAAATCCTCCGGTAGCAGCAGGCTGTATGACCTAAGGCTATAATCCAATACAATTAGCTTCAGTATTACAGCACCTCAGACTTTCATATCAAGCCTGGTTGGAATCTGGAGATTTCTCTGATGCAGCAGCAGTGCATTAAAGCGGCTTGAAACAGGGTCAGGAATCAGTGGATTACAGTTCTAAGACTGGAGTGGGAGAGAAAACGCAATGGGATTTGAGATTATTGTTGCATGATTTCACCAGATACCAGTGATAAACCAGGAAATATCTTACTAGTAGCAGAGTCATTGGATACTGCTGTGAAATTATCCACACAAAGTCTGTAGACTGTAGTATAATCACCCAACAGTCTCGCATGAATGGCTGAAAGTAACTCACAAAACAAAACAAAAAAAATAGATTTTCTGACCATGCTGGGATGTAGTAGTCTTCAACAGATGCAATCAGATGTGGCCTGTATCATATTTGTAGAGGCGTCTTACATCCGATAACTTGGCAATGGAATGCAGTGTGATGAATGCACAGAAGTGGCCAAGGCCATATGGTTAAACAAGGGGAATTCTGTCCAGAGTCCTTGGGTCAAATCACCCAATCGCCAAGACACAAAACCCACAGCAGTCTTCCCCGTTTGTAAGAATGTGGTCAAGTATACACATGCATCACAACTGCTGTCTGATGAAACCCCTGCATCTCCAGTTAAGAGTTGGACCAACTTTTCAGGAATGATGAAGAAAAACAATCACATGTTTACACTAATGCCTTTTTTTTAAAAGTACATTTTTGTGTTGTAAATGGATTTCACAGTATGTATGATCTGAAAACCTGCCCACACCGTAGAGAACCATGTAAACCTTCAATGGACCATATTCACATGGTGGCCATTTTACTCTTGCATCATGCTCAGGTTGGGATTTCTATCCATCCCATTCCCCACCCAGGGTGGAAAGAAATCGCAACCAGAGCATGGCATAAGAGTGAAATGGCCGCCGTGTGAATACGGTCAATTAAATGTAAAAACACAAAATTGGCGAGACCAAGATCCTTCACCCGACAGCAACAATATATACAGCATGTCGAATATTTACATAAATATGTGAAGGAAAGACCAGTGTCCCATCCCATGACTGTGCACAGTTGAGCCACCAAGACAAATTATCTCACACGACAGTCTTACATGACATTCATACCAGCAGTGACAAATGCCGTTTTAACTCAGCAGAATAGTCAAATGAAGAGCTTTTGAATATGTCGACTTCTCCAATGATAATGCAGCTAATGTGCAACTTGAAATTCATAAATAAAAAGCTGCATGCGAAGCTGGATTCACTCAATAGTTTTAATAAATAAAGGCTACATTGGAAATCATCATATTTTGGGGTTGAAGATTAAAATCCAAGTAGGCTACTTTTTTCTATGAATAAGGCGCCAACTGACTTGCCGTTATTGCGATCTGGTCTATATGCCACATACCGAGTACTGTAATATGGTGTGGGCAGAGGGCCAAGTCAGCCAAACTATCAGATATGACAAAAGATAACTTTTTCTTTTACTTGGCAAGTGTTCATGCAGCCCAACAAACAAATCCCACAGTCCCAAAATTAAAACACAGACAACAAGCACAATGTGATAGAATCACTGTTCCAGGCGAAGTATGTGGTTTGATCCCTGAATTGCAAGAAAGCCTGTGTAGGACCAGTAAATAACTACTAATTAAGGAAATGCATGAAGGAAAATAACCTACAGAATACCCTTGGGAACAAAGTACACTACAGAATACCCTTGGGAACAAAAGTACCATACAGAATACACTTGGGAACAAAGAACCCCAGAATACACTTGGGAACAAAGAACCCCAGAGTATCCTTGGGAGCTATAGTTGCAACAAGCAAAACAAAAAAGAATACAGACAAAGCACTGCTGTAGCTGTTTTTAGCAGTAGGCATGCTAGGATAAAGACATTATATCGTTGACCTGACCTGAGAATATGGCGGGAACACATAGCATTACACAGATGACAATAGTTGGCTGAGTGCAAGGCCACAGTGGTAGGAAAGACTGAAGATGCAGCTAGATAGGGCAGTTTGGCAGTTAAAAAAAAACCTGAGTTAACATGTCATTTCCATCCTGATACATGCCTGGGAGTTGGGACCTCATTTATCAAGAACAATACACATCAAATTTGCATGGGGAGCTTTTTTGTTTTTATGCACTACTGTATGAAACTCATTTCCACTTAGATTCAGATTTGAATAAGTCCTGGGAAACCATTAGCATGCATATTTAGTGTTTTTACGTACCGCATTGGCCAGACTATGAGACAATCTGCCCCCTTTTCAAGATCAATATCTATTCTGACTATTATTGATTTGAGTTATTTAAATAAATACAAAAAAAAGTTGAGACTGTAGCCTGCTGGTAGGCCCATTTCTAAACATAATTTAACCATCTCAAAGTGAAAAATTGATTATCTCAAAATTGGAATCATACTGTAACTCCTCCTCGGATCTGACTCGTTAACTTGGCCTACTTTTAGTTAATGTTGCCGTCAGTTTTTCAGCTACACAAAGCCATGATCATATGAAACTAGAGATTGGGAGGAATCCATGTCTTGCTCACCAGGTAAGAGGCAAAATATCACTTGCAAGTTACGATTTATTCCCCGCGACACTTTCAATCTCTGATCCGCCAATATAAGACAACGTCACTTTTTCAGGTGCAATTTGCGGCAAATAAAGCATGGTCTTATATTCGGGGCCAATATGATAAATTGCACCGTATTCCATAGACTTTAAACCTTATATGGAGGACATATTGATAAATGAGGCCCCTGAACCATGGAATGTCACAACGTAACAGGACAGTTTGGGACGCATCACTTCCTCTTCCTGGGGCTTCTGTCCGAATCCCGCGTCCTCTCCTCAGAGTTCTCCTTGTCGGGTTTAAGGCCGGAGGCAGAGCTTGGCTCCTTCAGCCTCTTGGCCTTGGGCTCGGCGGTGGGGGCTTTGGTCTTCCGGCTCGCTAGGGCCCACAAGAGCAGCGATTTAAGGAGGCAGATGACGGCCACTGTGGCGAAGAGGGACCGGAGCACCAGAGGCCCGGGTAGAGCCTCGACGTGCCCCCTTACATGCCTCAGAGCCTGGGCTAGAGGGGTGTCTGGATTGGGCTGGACGGGGGACTTCTCCTGCACAGATCACACGCATTAGAATTTACATAATATGCAAAGGCCTTTCTAACATTAGTGACTGCGTTTTCATGCACGCCACTATCCAGATAATAGGTATTAATTAAGATAATAGATATTCTATAGTCGGTTTTTGTCTGCAGGCACAACTTTAAAACACTTCTTAAAAACATTACACCATATTTTATCTATTTATATTTACAAATTTGCACTACCTCTCCTACCTCTTTTTTTTTGCATTTTGTAAATTTTTATTTGATTTGAAATCTTTATTTCGAACATGTAAATACAAACAATATAAAATCAAAAAAAATCATTGATCTCTATGAAATGAAGAATTTAAAAATAATATATTATTATAATAAATAAAATAATATATTTTAGTTTTCTATATTGTATAGTGTTTGGTCTTTACTCTTAGTTTTTTACTGTATGAAGCACAATCTCAGGAAGGTCATACAGAACCAAGCATTTCACTATAATGTACATGCATGTACCTTATATAATGTGACAAATAAAACAAACCTTGAAGTCAACACCACATACCCGAATATTCCCGTTATGAGAAACCTGGATTAGATACCTGGGATATGCCAATAATAGTTCAGATATTGACGTATGTAAACATCTCCTCCCGTTTGCCGTTTGTTAGTTCAGTTTCCATGGCAATACTCTGTATACGTAGGATCCACGATACTGTGTGCGTGTTAACTTTGGGCCCGATTCAGACTTGAGATAAGTGAGCATAGCGTGGGGTTAATAACAGAATAGCTCTACTCCTCATTCAGATCAGAGACATATCCTTGGTATTAAGTCACTCAAAACCAGTTGCACATCTGGGGAGTGGTTTTCTCCACATAGAGGCTGCGTCTCTCAAGATAATCATCTTCAGACTTTCAACTTCAGTTCATTTTGACTGCATGATATACAGTAGGCTCCTGAGAAAAGGTGGAATAAGTCCAGCGACTCTTGTGACCTTTTTCCATATAGTCTGGTTTAATGCCATTATTTACACACGTCCTAATGGAATTCATTATAGAATCAAAATGTAGGCCTGTTATTTAGGATCAGCGGCCTTGGTCCATCTTGATATTTGTTCTAATATTGTTTGCTTAATGAGTCTTTCATGATGTGGTCGATATGAAAAATATAAAACCATTACTAATGTTAATGTGTAGGGTGGTTCTAAATTACCCGTATCTACATTACCCATATTGGATAATGCAATGTGGCACAGGATAGTACGCCTTTATACCACATCAATAGTTATGTTTACATGCATGGAGAAGACATATTTAAGAAGCCTAACCAATTAGTCAAAGATGTAGTCCTTAGTCACTTATTTTCACTTTGTGATGTTAAATGTATGTATGTAAGTGTAATGGAGGTACCGCGTGTCTATCCACAGTCACGATGGGGTTCAACTCCCACTCAGGGCATGTCAAATGAGACCGGTTACATATGTATCATGCTAACCATGCCAATGGAAGTTGGTTTGCCATGTAAATTGATATTACCATTCACTAAATAATGGAACATTTACAACAACAAAATAACAATAATAATGACGACTGAATATCGATATTAAAGCGGAAATGTCTCCAATCTAGATACTTTATCTATTTGACATGTCCGGTTTTAATTCTTACCTTCAGTCCGTGCTGATTCAGCATCTCTTCCAACGCAGCGTCGCCCAGCTGCACTTTGGGATAAAACTCCTCCACAAATTGTCTCCTCCACCAGCGCTTAGGACTGGATCTGCCCAGAGACGTACAAACCAAACGACATCCATCATTCTAGTGACTCAACAGACAACCAGGGCTGGGCCATTAATCCAGTTTCAATTGCAATGTTGGCTTTCCGCGATCATGAAAACAAGATAATCGGGATGAAACTATTATTGAACCGAATGCTGTGTTGCTAATTTTGTCTCGTGTTGTAAACGCAGCACACCCTTCCTTCAACGAGTAACAGTTTTTAATAAATTGTGATTTCAATATCAAATCAAAACAATCGTGATGGCTTCCGTAGGGAGAGGCACACGGGATGGATGCTTGAAGTTATAGCTCCCAACGGTCAATTAAAATAACCTCTCCAAATTCAAAAGAAAAGCTAAAACAAGAATGAAATACTCTGAAATGAGTGAGAGGACATGAACAATGAATCGAAGGAGTCAAAGGAATCGTAAAAAACAGGAGAACGACGACGAAAACGGCGAGATGGACGAAGTAAGACTTAACTAACATGGGTGAAGATGGCGACGGTGAAAACACGACTGAAACTATTCAAGAGGGACTTGCCAACATTAGCAGAGAGATACGCGTCCTTAAGACAGAACGACTTGAAAACGACACAAGAAGAATTAAAGACAGAACTGATGACAGAACTCAAAGATTTTAAAAAGGAAATTAATCAAGAACTGAGAGCTAACGCACTACAGGCCAAAGCACAAAGCACCAGAATACACGAGTCAGAGGCACGCATCGGAGAAACAGAAACATGGAATATGACGGTCAAGGAAACACTCCTCAGTCTTTGGAACAGCAGAGAGCCATGCAAGAAGCGCTAACGGACATGGAAGGGAGGTCCAGAAGAACAAATATGCGCATCTATAACGTACCGGAGGGAATGGAGAAAGACTGCCCTCTCCCAGGAGTTTATTGATAAACTGCTAAGAGCTGAGCTCTCACTACCGACAGATACCGACCTGCAGATCCAGCGGGCCCACAGAGCATTAGCTCAAAAGCCAGGACCCGATGCACCACCTAGATCGATTATAATAAACTTTCTCCAATTCACTACCAAAGAGATGGTCATCACTAAAGCCTGGCAGAAGAAGATCGAGATCGAGGGCAAGCGCTTGTCGTTTGACCATGACTACGCGACGGCGGTGATGCAGAGGAGAAGAGAATATAGCGGCATCAAAAGGGCACTGAAAGTGAAAGGAATTCGGTTCCAGACACCCCTCGCTAAGATCCGAATCCACTGGGACTCGGCACACGCACATATGACAGCGCCGAGGAAGCCGCACAGGATCTGAAGAAGAGAGGAGTCGCTGTGGAGGAACCAGCCCCCCGCGCTGCTAGAACAGACCAGGACAAGCGACTACAGCAAGGACAACCGTGGCAGCACGCTGGAAGGAAGGAGACACCCGGGAGACGCGAGCGAGAGGGAAAGAGGAATAGCCCAACGAGCAAAGAACAGACTGCAGGACTTTCAATGTACCACCAGCAAATAAATCTCAGGGTGAGAAATACATACAGTAGCATAATAAGACTGTTGAGTTATTTCAACGTGACGCAAGTAAACTGCCCGAATATGTCTAAGGACTATGGGCTGTTTTGACTCGCTTAACGTTAGATGTTCCGAGTTTTTGTTGGATCTAATGCGGACTAGCTGTAAGCTATTCACGTGAACGCTGAATAGCCCCTTGACCCAAATGACTGGATGACTATTAGTCTCCCTTTTTATAGTTTAACAGACTCCACTTGATTATTGAAAGACCGACGAGTCACTCAGGCACGCTGTAGGTAGACTAGGCACTTTCTCTTTTATTTTATAGCTCCTTTTTTTCCACGGGGGCCTGCACTTGAGTGGAGTCTATCCCCCCCCACCCCCAACGGGACCTAAGCCATGGGATGGCCAGCGAACGTCTGTTTTTGGAAGCCAATTATTGTTTTTGTTAATGTTACACCTGTTCTCTATGTGTATATGTCTAACTGTTCATGTTTAGTAATGTGTGAATTCCGGGTTGACAGTGTCAGGTTTAAGTTGTTAAAGCACAGATGAGTAGAAACTTTAAGGTGGTATCTATAAATGTAAATGGTCTGGTTAACCCAGTTAAACGGAGCAAAGTCATAACCAAATTGAAACGTGAAAAAGCTCAAATTATCTTTTTACAAGAAACTCCTCTCAGATGGAGCACGAGAAACTCAAGAAATATGGATATAGGAATACGTTCTATAGCTCGTTTAGATCGAGTCATAAACGAGGTGTTTCTATACTAATTCCCAACTCATTACATTTTGAACTTATGAAAGAAACTAATGATAAGGAAGGACGCCATGTCATGATAAAATGCAAATTAGAGGGCAACTTGGTTATGCTGCTGAATGTATATGCCCCACCGGGGAGCAACAAAGGTTTCTATAAATTCATATTTGGTCTGATAGCAGCGGAGTCTGAGGGGATACTAATCTGTGGGGGAGATTTTAATACTATTCTTAGTCGTAAGCTGGACACTACAAGCCATAGGGTGAACAGGACTCTACAGACAAAAATAATTAATGCTTCACTCACAGACTTAGGAATGTTTGATGTATGGCGAGATCTCCACCAGTCTGAGAGAGACTACACCCACTATTCTGTTCCTCACTCTGTTTATTCAAGAATTGACTATCTTTTTATGTTTAGAGGTGATAGACATAGATAAGGGATTGTACTTTGGGAACTACTGACATATCAGACCACTCTGCAGTCTATATGACTTTACACTTGGATAGTAGGCCAAGGAACACACTATGGAGGCTTAACACAGGAATATTGAACAACAAAACAATTGTTGAAAGTATTAGGACAGAAATAAAAATATATATAGAGAATAATGATAATGGTGAGTTTAATCCAGTGATTGTTTGGGATGCTGCAAAAGCTGTGCTAAGGGGGGAAATGATTGCCATCACAGCAACACTGAAGAGGACGAAAGAGCGCAAATATCAGGATCTAACCCAAAAATTGGCATCTATAGAGCAACAGCATAAAAATACTCCAACTAGTCAGCTGCTACAGCAAATTAGGGAAACAAGAAAATTGATTGACGACGTCTATAAAGATGACAGAGAAAAAATCTAAATTTTTACGTCAAACATATTATGAATCAGGCCCAAAGGCTACTAGATTATTGGCCAGAAGGTTGCGAAAGCAACAGACACAAAATACAATTAAAGATCCCTTAACTGGAGTAGTGTCCAGTAATTTGGAAGATATAGAGAAGGCCTTTGAATCATACTACAAAAACCTATATACACAACCAGCACAAATAGATAGTGAAGCCACTATTGCATTCCTGAGGTCTCTTGACCTGCCCTCAATTGGCAAAATGCAGAACAAAATTATAACTGCAGAAATCACTATAGAGGAGTTAGACAGGACAATATCTAATCTTAAAGCTAACAAATCGCCAGGTAGTGACGGCCTTCCAGCAGAATGGTACAATTTCGCCAGGAGATCATGCCATTGCTGGTGGCCTCATTTAACTACACTCTTAGAAAGGGAATCCCCCCTCCCTCCTGGAGGGAGGAGACTATAACAGTACTTCCCAAGGAGGGTAAAGATAAGGAATTATGAAGTTCATTTAGACTAATATCGATCCTTAATTTGGATTATAAACTGTACGCCTCCATTATCACGAAAAGATTAGAACAGTTTTTGCCAGACCTAATAAACACGGACCAAACTGGATTTATATCTGGTCGCCAAACCCAGGATAACTTAAGACAAACACTACATATTATGAAGAGATTAAACAAACCAACCTTTATTCGGCCTTATTAAGTCTGGACGCGGAAAAAGCGTTTGATTGTGTGAGCTGGGACTATTTATTCTTGGTACTAGAAAGGTTAGGATTCAAGGAAGATTCAATTAGGCGTTTTAAAACACTATATACAAGACCCACAGCGAGAATAAAAGTAAACGGTCGATTAACAAATCCGATCGCCCTAGAACGCGGTACACGCCAAGGTTGTCCATGTAGCCCCGCCCTGTTCGCGATTTTCATTGAACCGCTAGCCCAAGCAATTAGGGAAGACCCCAATATAACAGGTATTAATATAAAAGAAACAGAGCATAAGATAGCATTATACGCGGATGATGTCTTAATTTACTTAAAAAACCCTAGTCTGAGCCTCCCTAGACTAATGGACCTTATTGAAACCTATGGTCAACATTCGGGATACAAACTAAATATAGGAAAAACACAGATACTTACATATAACTATACCCCTCCAAGAGAAATAAAGAAAATTACAATTTAAATTGGAACATGAAGTCCATAAAATATCTGGGAGTAAGCTGACTAAGGACTTAACAAAATTATATGAAGCAAATTACCAGCCCCTAAACACACAAATTAAAAAAAGATATAGAAAGATGGTCATTAGCCCCCCTGGATTTCACCTCCAGAATAGACTCAGTAAAAATGAACGTAGTCCTTAGACTACTATATCTTTTCCAGTCCTTGCCGGTGGAAATCCCTGCTAAACAGTTTAACGAGTGGGACAGGATGATTTCTAGATTCATATGGAGCGGGAAAAAACCGAGAATTAGGTTCCGGACACTCCAACTCCCTAAAGAGAAGGGAGGCATGTCCCTCCCAAATCTGAAGGAGTATTATTATGCAGCGCAAATAAGACCTTTGGTCTGTTGGTGTGAAAGGGACTACGAAGCGAAGTGGAAGGACATTGAAGTGAAATCAATTGATATACCACTCCAGACAGTAATTGGTGATAGACAGCAGGCCAAGACCCTATATAGAAACTTAAACCCATTTATTGTACACACCCTACAGACATGGTTAAAAATTGTGAAACAATTCAAGTTAGAAAAAAGGATTAAGATCTTGAGGTGGTTTGCCTTCGATTTAGGATTTAAACCAAGAATGTATGATCAAACATTTAAGGAATGGGCTCTCCGAGGTATTACCTCATTCAGCACAATGGTAGAGAATGGAGAACTTGTGAGCTTTCAAACCTTGAAAGATACATACGGTTTGGATAAACACGACTTCTTCAGATACCTACAACTACGCCAGTACTTTCTAAAAGAGGTAAAGGTGTCTGAGCCCAATACCCCAATAGATGGTGTTATTCAGATATTAATTCGGGCATACAGAGACAAGATGAGTAAAACTGTGTCAAAACTATATAATAGCTTTGTTCAGGCCAGAACTGACTCCACAAGTTACATTAAGACAAATTGGGAAAAGGAATCAAACATTGAAATAACCAAAGACGAATGGGAGAACATGTGCAGAACTCAATGTAGCTCGACTAATTCAAAAACATGGAGAATTCTGCTGGAAAGAAAAACTTGACTAGATTCTTCATAACTCCCAAAATTAAATCCCGACAAGTAGGCATAGAGCAACCATGTTGGAGACAGTGCGGCCAGAGGGAGGCAAACCACTCTCATATCTTTTGGAATTGTCCAGGTATTCAACGTTATTGGCAAGATGTTCACTCCACCATGCAGGTTATATTGAATTTTAAGATACCGGAGACCTTCTCCTATTTGTACCTAGGTAACTTACCTGAGGAATTGGTAGGAGGAGACAGATATTTGATGAAAATATTTTTAGCAGCAAGTAAGAAAGCGATCACGCGTCTCTGGTATCAACAAGAACCGCCAACAAAAGAAAAATGGTTGGCCATTATAGGCGAAATATACACAATGGAAAGACTTACTTTTATTCTCAGATTACAGGAAGAGAAAGGTTTGAAGTACTGGGGAAAATGGGACTTGTATATGTTAATGACGACAACCAGTGGATGATGTATAGTTGTAAAGAATATTCACCATACCTATAGGGAAAGTAAGAGAATTGAGAACTCAGCATGTGAAAAGAATATTTTTGTAAAGTGACACTAATAATGCAGCCCGGGATTGTGTTTTTGTTATGTCTTGTTGTTTGTAATTGTTTGCTTATTGTGAAAAACAATAAAAAGAAAGTTATTTAAAAAAAAAAAAAAAAACAATCGTGATAATGATTTTTGCCATAATCAAGCAGCCATACCAACAACCCTGGTTAAACACGACAGGATGGGTCAAGCGCAGAGAGGAAATTGAATTGGTGACCCCCCAAAAAATGCATGCGTGTGTTCCTAATATGTGTCGCCCATCTCGCATGCATGCGTTTGCTGCATGACAATGTAGCAATGTGTGCTACAAATAAAGACTTCTTCTTCAAGTCCAGTTTTGTGTATGCGTGTAGGTATCCGTCTTGGTAGTAGTACTGACCCGTCCTTGTTTCTCTGGGTGAACCAGTACTTGTAGAGACTGCCCCTGATGTAGGTCGGGGGGGCTTTACTGAATGGATACAGGGCCTGGTCTGTCTGGAGCAGACTGATCACTGGAACAAACACACATGAGTCACAATTTAACAACTGAAGGTGGAAGAGGTGCACATATCTTTAAAGGGTTAAGTTCAGCATGTTTCACATCCAGCCCTCAGGAGGTAGAGCTGGTCGTCTGGTAATCGGAAGGTTCCTGGTTAGATTCCGGCTGCTCCAGGGCAGCGCGTGGAAGTGTCCTTGAGCAAGGCACTTAACACAACTGCTCCCGATGAGCAGGTGGGCACCTCTGTCGTCGTTGTATGAGTGAATGTGAGGCATAAGTTGTAAAACGCTTTGGATAAAAGCGCTATATGAATGCAGTCCCATTTTTCTTTTTTTTTTACAATTTTCTTTCTACTCGGATGTTAGATACTATATCTATATCTGTACATATCTGGGCGGCTAGGTGGTGTAGTGGGCAAGGCACTCGCCACCAGTGTGGAGACGCTAGGATTCGCGTGTTCGAATCCAGCTCTCCACATTGTTTTCAGTTTAGCTGGTCGTCCGCAGTAATACACATTGGCCGTATTACGGGGAGGGAAAACTGAAGGGTGGGGATCGAACGTTGTGAACAAGCGACTCCTACAAGTCGGTTGGTGCGCCTGCGCAGTAGAATCAGGAAGTGTCGGGGGCAGCGTGAGCCTCCCACGCGTTACTCCTCGACACTGAGAGATCGAGCTGCGCAGGTGAAAAGATGCGACTGCTGTTACCTCAAGTACCGGAGGGGACTTGTGCTATGTATGACTTAGTCCACATTGCAGCCGGCTTGTGGGAGGCAAGAAACAGCGTTCGTGACAGGGGAGGGTTGAATTGGATGATACGAAATTGGGATGGGAGAAAAATATAGAAAATGGGAGAAAAAGTGGATCAAAAAAAAAATCTATATCTGTACATATCTCTTACCTACTCTTACTAGCTACACTGCTGGCCAGTATGACTTACTACCATAGTGTATACCTGTACATATTAATACTACAACTCTGTACATACATTTGATTAGCACTATACTCAGTAGTTTATACCCAGTTTAATCTCTGGTTGGATGTCACACCTTTTCGTTGAACTGTACTTGTGCTGTATGATGAGAATACATTTTTTATGTAATCAAACTATTGCTGAATCTCTTACTGCTCAGCCTATTTTCCTTGTGCCAGGAAGAACAAGTGAGAGAGCCACCGGTTGCTAAGCAAACCAGTAAACTATTTGGATCAACATGTCAGTCTTTGAAGAGGAGGAAGAATTTCATTCAACTAGCAATGCTTACATGTATGGACCAGAATATATCCAACTCTTAAACCTCTGGATTCTGCATATCACTCAGCTATCAGATTTATAACTGGTGACAGATATGATACTCACCATTGTGTCCTGTATGATAGGGTGGGTTGGCCTTCTCTTGCAGAAAGGCGCAACAAACACTGGTATTTATTTATTTTTAAAGCCCTTATTGGTAAACAACCTGTTTATATCTCTTCACTGTTAGATTAGAACCTATTCAACTCGATCGAATGACTGGATGGTTCTTAGGGTTCCTCAAATTTGTTCTGAGCTAGGGAAGTCAGCCTTTTCCTTTGATGCCTCTAACTCATGGAATGTCCTTCAACTCTCTGAAATTGGAGGTTCTCCCTTCCCTTGGAATGTTTAAACGTATGATTTCAGACCATTGTGTGACTACCTGTAACTGTTTTAGTTGATCTTTTTTAATTATTTTGATACGTTTTAATTATTTTGAAACTTTTTTAATTGTTTTACTCTGGTGTTTAAATTTCTGTGAATCTTGTTTTTATTATGTACCGTTTACATTTTGTACAATCGTCGTTTCTGTAAATGAGGGAAACCTCAGATGCTTACGATTTTAAATAAAGGTTGAAATGAAAAAAATATGGACGAGGAGTTGCAACAGGGTCCCTTCAGGAGAGTCTCTTCCTGGCCCTTAAAACAATCCCAGCACAAAGTGAAGGATTTGGCGATAAGTTTGATTTCAAAATTATGATATAAAACACGCAAATTAGCTCCAATAGACTTGTAGCCTCCCGTGTGCTTTGGGTGCACTTTTGTACAACCAGGCCCATTACTACACGTTAGCTTTTTGGTAAACAAACCAGGGCTGGGAGTCACAGCATAGACCAAGCTTAAGACGGGACTCTTATCAAAGATATCATAAAAGAGTAGAGTAGGAAATAGGGTGTCAAGAATTAAGTGTAGAAATACCCAGGTAACATAGTTAACTAATGTTGACTTTCATCAATTAGTATCAATAGTAAGAATACACATTCTGTATGACGTTCTTGTATCCCACTGTATTCACCATTCAGTCGTCGATACATTAACCTCTAAAAAGGTGTTTTGTATGCAATACCTTTTTCTTCAAAGTGTAACTGCAGGGTTCAGATACATAGTCTAGTAGGAGTAAAAGTATAAAGTTCCCTAAAATACTCAAGTAAAGTATAAATAGGCCACAAATTGTACTTGTAGTAAAATAACTTTAATGTGAAGTGAGTCGGTTGCTACGGGGTTAAGCCGCCATCGGTACAGGATTACTCCGGTTAACCGTGTGTGTTGACAGGCAGGTTTTTGGGTTAACCTCTTAACTCATTCCGGGCCAACCACGAGTATAGTCGGGTTAACTCGCTATCGCTTCCGTGCCAATCACGAGTATAGTCGGGTTTTAATCGTTATTTCTTTTATTAGCGATATCCATTGATTTTCATCCATCCAACCTGATGTTATCGTTGGGAATGGGTCTGAGCTCGCAAAAGGGCAAATACCGCCGCCTATCGTCTCCCGGATGGTATTGCACATCATTGGATTGGATTGGCTGGGACTGTGCACCAGGTTTTACTTCTCGGGCATGCAGCTGGATACTATTGCATTGAGTCCCCCCACTGGGAGCATCGTGGATCATTGTGTTTTGGACTATAACGTTGGATCAATGGACGCGATCGATATTTGGAATGGCGATCAGGAATTGGATTAATCTTTTTGCATGACATCAGATGTGAAGTAAGGCCTTTATGTTACGAATCTTGGGGTAATCAGATGTTCCCATCACCGCCATCGGAGCGTGCGTGTGTGAGGTTCGCGCTGACCAAAGTACAGAGAAGCGATTTTTCAGACCCTGCTTCTCTTCGTACATGAGGACAAAATACTATCGATAATCTAGCGTTTATTTGAAAACTATTCATAAATCAGCCGAAAAATTACAACATGTTTTGTGTATTCCACTAGGCTATTATCGTGCCTTTCTCTGGAATTACTAGAAATCTCCAAAACCATACTCGTATTCAAAACGGTATAAAACGGAAATGTACCGATGAAAAAACAATCCTTTTCATACATGTTGACTGGAAGCAACTCATTGACGATCACTGTGTTATTTAGATCTATTGCTATTATATTTGATATGTTTTATGCACTCGCAAATAAGTCTTATTCTCCATTGGATATAGCGTTGGCACAGAAGGGCCATCAGCAGAGGGCGCTGTTGGCCCGGAATGAGTTAAGCCCTAGCCATATTTTCAGAAAATTTGCCTAAAAGTAGTGTACATGTATACCCAAGTAAATGGAAGATTGCTCCACTTCTAAAAGGTCCATTTGCATGTCCATGGTATCTAGGGGCATCTATGGACCACAGGGAATTCCCAGTGTCAAAAATATTGTGTCCGTTACTATGTATGCTTGAGTAAATTGTAACGAACCAAAAGGAGAATATAAATTATTATTAAATAACTTTAATTTTTTTTTATGTCTTTCCATCTTTGACAGTGAATAACACCATGTTAGCATTGACCAAAAGTGAAGAATTGCCACAGAGCTCATTCAGCACCTTCTTGAGATCAAGTGTACTAAAAATCTAAGCAAATGAACAAAGGGAAGATGATTTACAGGAGTTTTTGTATACAGATTTTTGTAGATTTTGCCATCTGGACACATGCAATTTGAAATATGAAATATCAGGCCTATAAATGACCTTATTATGGCCAAGTCATACATCTATAGATCGGCCCAAGTCTCCTCTTTCTAATGACAGTTAAATCTGGATTTAGTACCACCAGGCACCCGATACATGGCAGCAAAGACTGAATGAAATCTACTGTAAGTACAGTTACTTTTGTATAATGTCCATAGCTCCGCCATTTTTTACCGGATTGAGACATGTTTTTTCCTAGACGTTCACAGAAAGGTAAAGAAACAATATACGTTGTATTTTATTGCAATAACGTTGAGGTTTGTTCGACCTGTGAGATATAATCATGATTTTCATGTCAATATTTGTTTTTTCATATTCGTTTTGTCTGCGACTGGTGTGAGCTGGGTAGTGTAGTCTTATGAAATTTAGACGTTCATCGAAAGCCCTGGGTCTCCTCTTTCTTAGGACTATAACGATTTCATGGCGGCTTCCTGTCCTCGCGTCGGTAAATCGTCGGTTTTCCGGCGCAATGCACAGAGATTTCTATTAGCATCCGAATAGGAAAGTCCTTTCACATTCGCCCCAAGACAGAAATGAACATCCTGGTCTTTGAACATACCGTCTCTCCTTCCCTGCAGCAGGCACTGCACCAGGCTGGTGAACCAGGGGCTGTGCTGGGCCGGACCCTGAGCAGCTTGCCACAGCTGCCAGTCTAGCCGTGCCTGGTAGGGGGCTAGTACCGGGGGGGAGGCGCCCACGTTCCCTGGCTTATACATAAACTCTATCTCCTGGAGAAAAAGTGGTGGGGTGAGGTGAAGGCACATGATTAGAGCATGAAATAAGGCATTATAGTTACAATTCAAATATGGAAAGCATTACGTAGCTACAGTTAAAATATGGTCCCCATAAAATAAACGGCTAGCCTTCATTCAATTATGGTGCAATGTCCTGTAAATTTAGAGAGTACATTACTCTATAATTAGCAGAAAAACTACAGATGAATGCCAAAGTAAGCGATAAGAAGAAACCCTCAGTTAAAAAAGAAATGTGGGCGGCTGGCAGTGTAGAGGTCTAAGCACTCGCCTACCACCGCAGAGACCCAGGGTTCAAATCGTGGCAGCGGTATCTCCGGCTTGGTCAGTCGTCCCTACGAACACAGTTGGCAGTGTGTTCGCGGGTGGGAAGACAGAGAGTATCACTCCTGATCATTGCATGAGACTCATACTGGTTGGTTGGGGCGCTGTTCAGCAGGGAGGGGATCTGGGGGAGATAGTGTGAACCTCTCTGCGCGTTACGCTCTCCCAGTGAAACTCCTCGCTGTCAGGTGAAAAGTAGCAGCTGGCGACTCCACAGACAGTAGGGCAGTACAATGACCAGGAAGGAAATCGGCATAACGACTAAATTAGAGGATGGGAGCAAATAAGACAAAAAAAAAAAACACTTGTACCAAACAGTTGAATCCGAACCATATCCAGTTGAGCTGTTCATTTCTGGTAATGTTGCCTTCTTCTGTGTTTTCTGGGAAAGTCATTAAGTCACTAAGGCACCATTACCGGAACAGCTCAGCTGGAAGATTTGAAAGGAGAGTGAAAATGGTAATTTTATACTGTATTTCAGCAACAGTATAAGGTTAAGTAAAAGGTTTTCCACCTTTGTGGAGACTCTGAGGTTGCGAACATGATGCAAACTTGCAATAATCACCTACTGTAGGATGAGTTATTGACTTAACCCTCAGAATCTGCAACGGTTCGTTATAGAGCTTTGTATATATAGTACATACATACATACATACATACATAGCTCCATAGAGCTAGAGAACCACTGGTACTACATAGTTGTCCTTGGGGTATCTTACCGTCCAGGTGGCGTTGTCCATGCTACCCTCGAGGACGACCTCAGGCCGCCCATCCTCCCGGTTGACCGTGGTGTCCAGGGCGTAGCCGCTGACCAGCCTGTAGCGTTCCACCAGGCCGTAGGCTTCCCTCACCACCGGCATAACCTTACTGCTCGACGACCGCTCCATGGCCATGTACGGGACCTGAGGAGAGATGGAACAGAGTTCAGCGTCAAACACAATCTCTGCAATGAATCCACAGACACTAATTAAATTCAACCTTTATTTCAACTCGAAAATTTATGGGGACAAGCCCTCTTTTTCAATGACGTTGAGCATTTGAACATAATAAATACAATAAATATACGATAAACAATACAATATACAATAAGTGCAAGAATTATAATAGTTTGTGCAATCAATTAAAACGGCAGATTATGATGGAATGATGGTGATCAAGGATTTAAACTGACCAAAGGATACCAGAGTATTGAGTTTTAGAGTTTGTTGTATGATGTTCCACGTGTCAATAGCACAGAAGCTAAAAGCAGACTTCCCAAGTTCCGAACAAACTAAGTATGGGACAGTCACTGGAATGTGTACTATAGGGTCCAGACGTCCCCTCCAATGAAAGAAAAGAGTGGCAAAAGAAATGCTTAAGTGTGGCTGAGCTTTATGTCCTTCTCACAAGAGAACAATATTGATTTTGGCCACCATGATACATTTCATTCCAATGCCATGTATGGTCGTGTAAATGCTTTGTGGGGTAGGTAATGTACGAGAAATATATTAAATGATGATTCACCAACTTGGAACTTACCACACTGAGGGCGAACACAGCGACTGCCGCAGAACCAATGAGAGCCCACTGGATGAGAGCCCAGAGCTTCGACCAGCAGCCCCTCACATACACACACCTGGGAGGGGGACATACAGATCTAAGTCTTCGACCAGCAGCCCCTCACATACACAGACCTGGGAGGGGGACAATGGCTCAATGGAAGTGGGACTCAAACAGCCTGAGCTGTAGTAGGATTCAGTCATCAACAAAAAGGGGAGCTTAATATCAGTACTTTTAAGTAGGGATGTACGATATTGGCTTCTTTACCGATATCCGATATAGTCCAACTCTTCATTTCCGATACCGATATCAACAGATACCGATATATGCAGAGTTTCCCCCCCAAAAAAACGTAATAATTTCAGGTAATTAACATGACATATCTCTTGTCGTGGAATTAACACAACATTATGCATACTTTTGACAATAAATAAAATAAGAATTTGTTCTTACTTGCTTGGGTAAATAAAAGGTTAAATAATATTTTTTTTAATATATATATTTTTTACGATAATTTCCGATATTACATTTTAATGCCAATATCAGCCGATAATATCGGACATCTCTACTTTTAAGTACTGCGATTAAGTCTACTTTTGAGGTACCTGTACTTTTATCCAAGTATTTCTCTTTAGGGAACTTGAGACTTTTACTCTGGTACATTTTAGAGTGCTCCTTCTAAGTCTGTTTGAAATTATCCAAAATTAGTGATGTGAAATGTTATGTTTCACGTTACGAATGAACAAAAATGGCAGTCAGGCTTTTATTAGACATGATTTTGAATCCTAAATATTGTTAGACTAACGAACGTGCAAACAGAAACAATCTCCCACTTGAGCCTGTGCAAATTCCATAAAACACAAAGTGCTATAGATAAAATGTTTTTATTTAATTTTCATAATACATCCAGAGCTTTTAGAAAGGTGTGGTATAAAAGTATAGTTTTTCCCCCAAATCTTTTTTTGTTGTTTACATGTTGCGTGCATGTATCCCCTCCCTACTTCGCATTTCCCCATGTGGAATGCACACGATTGGATAATGACACTGGTGCTCTAGTGTGACATCTAGTGGCTGAATATCATCTATACATCCTTTACATTTACCAATTCACAAGTGATTAATTACAGCCTGCTGTCTGTAATAAAATTATAATTCGTTTTGTACACAGCATTATTTAGCTATTTAGAACGTACGAACAGCAAAAATAATGACCTTATGGTGATGGGAAAAAATGCACATTTGGAGATACAGTATATGGAAAACTATCAGCAATAACTAACCAATCAGCTTCACTGAATTTCTCAGGTGACTTCCTACTTTGTCAGATTGCGTTCTGACCTCAAACAAACTGCTCCAGGGTTCACTTGGAAGTGGACCAAGGTTACCTCAAACAGGCCAGCTCAAACAGGTGAAACCAGCTCAAACAGGTGAAACCACCTCAAACAGGCAGGGCCGCCGCTAGGGGCGTGCAATCAGTGCAATTGCACGGGCCTCGCGCTTCCCTAGGGGCCTTGCAGGATTTTTTTTTTGTATACAAATAAAAAAATATATAACGTTATTTAACTTTATCACATTCCATCATAGACCGAAAATCTAGTTTTGCTTACAGGTGTCTAATGTGACTTACATCCATCCATCACATTATATATATATATTTCACATTAGACCGGCTGGCCTGCCCTCTCACTATGCCTGCTGCAACCTGGCTGCGAGTGCGACAGGCAGCGTGTGTCCGTTACTCACCGTCACCTATCTGCGCATATAAAAAGCTGCCAGCGCTGGCACGTGGACCGTCTCACAGCCAGGTTGCATGTTAGAACGTTCAGTCGGGGAGGGACACAAAAGTACCCGCGGCGTGGCCGGGATATCCATTCGAACCAACGTCGAGGTAGTGCCAAGAGTAAAGACGGACGCTGTACATCGGAGGGAGGACGCAGTCAACTAAAGGAAAGTGCTGTGTTGACTGTTTTCTGTGGAATGGCCGAATTTCACTGGTGCTAATGTTGCTAGTTTGAGCTAACTGGCTAAGTGGCTCTGCTAGCCAACTGAGTGCTAACACTGCTAGCTGCTAGGAAAGTGAAAACGCTGCGTTGACTGAATGACTTTTCTGTGGAATCGCCGAATTTCACTGGTGCTAATGTTGCTAGTTTGAGCTAACTGGCTAAGTGGCTCTGCTAGCCAACTGAGTGCTAACACTGCTAGCTGCTTGCTGAGGAGGAGGAACTAGGAAGCTAGCGTGGCTATCTGTGTGAAATGACAGCTCCTGAAATGTTTGTTGGATTTTAATGGATTTTTATAACCTCATTCTCCTGTCTGACAAGGAATTGTACTACCAGTTGTAAAGGTCTGTAGTATGTAATCTGCTTTAAAAAAAACAGTGGACTACTTATCCTGTTTTGGAAACTTTTGTGAATGAGTCCTCTGCTTTGT
This sequence comes from Notolepis coatsorum, assembly GCF_963971535.1. Taxonomy (NCBI): domain Eukaryota; kingdom Metazoa; phylum Chordata; class Actinopteri; order Aulopiformes; family Paralepididae; genus Notolepis; species Notolepis coatsorum. The sequence goes on along the minus strand of NC_140179.1, from coordinate 26,125,820 downwards.
TAGCAATTAGCTGGAAATCTCTCTCTCTCTCTCTCTCTCTCTCTCTCTCTCTCTCTCTCTCTCGGCTGTGTGCTAGCTTGATTGATTGATTGAAAACTTTATTAACAGATTGCAGAATGGGTACAATACAGTACAGCTCAATACACACAATTGTTAAGGGGATGCAGACCAGAGAAAGACTTTCGTCTTGTTTACATCAGGGTCCCCCATTTTCAATTCATCAGGACATATATGACATACATGACATACAGATAGTCAGTACTGCTACATCTATACATTTATGACATACCAGATTTGCAAATACAGTACTGTTTGTGATACAGAAGGAGTCAGGAAAAGGGAATATATACATTTGACGTAGAAACTGTACAGTGTTGGCTGTGGCCTGTGGGCTAGTTATCTGTGCTATTATTTAAGAATACATTGACTGTATGCACAAATTTAGGGGGGGGCCTCGCGTTTAAATCTTGCACAGGGCCTCGCACCTCAAACAGGTGGACCAGCTCAAACAGGTGAAACCACCTCAAACAGGTGGACCAGCTCAAACAGGTGAAACCACCTCAAACAGGTGGACCAGCTCAAACAGGTGAAACCACCTCAAACAGGTGAAACCACCTCAAACAGGTGAAACCACCTCAAACAGGTGAACCAGCTCAAACAGGTGGACCAGCTCAAACAGGGTGGACCAGCTCAAACAGGTGGACCAGCTCAAACAGGTGGACCAGCTCAAACAGGTGAACCAGCTCAAACAGGTGGACCAGCTCAAACAGGTGAAACCACCTCAAACAGGTGGACCAGCTCAAACAGGAGAAACCAGCTCAAACAGCTCAAACAGGTGGACCAGGGTGCGGTTGTTTGACACAGAACAGAGTTCCATTAGTTTGAGTTAGGGATGCTCGATATTGGCTTTTTTACCGATACCGATATAGTCCAACTCTTAATTTCCGATATCGATATATGCAGGGTTTCCCCCCCCCCAAAAACAGAATAATTTCAGGTAATTAACATTACATTATCTTGTTGTGGAAAACATTACATTATCTTGTTGTGGAAGTAACAACATTATGCATACTTTTGACAATAAATCAAATCTGAATTTGTTCTTACCTGGGTAAATAAACGTTATAGAAATGTAAAAAATAAATAAAATAAAAATAAAATCTTTTTTTGAAAACCGGTACAGATATTTTCCGATATCACATTGTAATGCCAATATCGGACATCCCTAGTTTGAGTTCACACCTCCTGAAGCTAACCAAACAAAGTTTGATATAACCAGACTAAACAAGGCAGTTGTGAGAGTAGCAGATATCCTATTAATTAATTACTCCACTGTATTGACCTGAGCCCTGCAGGCAGCAGGTAGCACGAGTTACTGTATGTTCACACCCATGGACTGAAATACAAAAACGTCATATAAATGTGAACTTTTACTTTTAATATTTATGTCAAGTTAATTCATATATTACATTTTTGTATGTAATTGTCATGTGTTTGTATGTTTATTGAATGATCTATGTCTGCATGCAATTGTATTGTGTCCAATGTGAGTAGCTGTTTTTCTGTTTAGGAAAATATGTTGTTGCTTATTTTTATGTTATTATTATTTGTGTTGTATGTCCGTTTTGACACAAAAAAATTTATATATTCAATATCAAATACGTTTATGTTTTACTTAGCCCCACAACTTAAATTTACCTTTCACTTTTACCATAGTACTAGTCTATCAGGGGAATTTCTCCAGACACTGCTCAGTTTTGAAACACACAAGCGACCATTACCCCTTCACAGTGGTGTGGGAACTCACCCCAGCATGGCGGCGACCAGCTCCCAGGTGAGAGAGAGCACTCCTAGCCAGATACTAGGCACTACGACCAGCTTCAACAGCTCGTCAAACTGCTGCTGGGTAAACACTGCAAAACACCAGGGGACATATGTTCACACTAGGGCTGGGAGGTACACAGAATATGAAGATATACCATCATGGATCCATGCATGGGTCTGGGTTTTTACCATACAGTCATCCACGATACATTGTAAAAAAATAATTATGTATATAATAATATAACATAATATATATAATATACAAACTGCCTATCTTTAAGTGAATCAAAAAAAGATTCCTTGCAGCAGTATTTAAAAAGTAAAAGAAAATCAACCATTTTGAATTAAATGGAACCATGATGACAATTGTATTACAGGATTAAGGAAAATATTGCAATATGATATTTTGGTCATATCACCCAGCCCTAATTACTAGCTATCATCATTATCAGTATCATATCACAGGTGAATAGGTGTGACAGTCATTCTGAAAAGAAGAAAATGGAAAATAATGCACGTTCAATAATCATATTGATGACACGCCGCTACGTGGCTACGAGATATTGAGTTATTTAGTTTCCATTCGAGTCATATGCCTTAATCTGGAGCATGTATTGCTGTGAATGCACAGCAATACAGAGAGTGGCCCGTTCAGCCGAACGCACAATTGGAGGGGGGCTTCCCACTCTCAAAGGCATTTACAACGAGCGGTGCATGGACAAGGCTAAGAGAATAATCAAAGACTCCAGCCACCCAAACAACTGCCTCTTTGAACTGCTGCGGTCAGGCAAGCGATACCGGGGTCTCATGGCCAGTACAGAGAGACTCAGAAGGAGCTTCTATTCCCAGGCCATCAGGATGCTCAATGAACAATGAACAATAAGCAAACCATCAACACACCCACAGCGCACACTCACTTAAATAAACACACTGTAGCACCGACTTTAGACTTGAAATAAAACACAACATACCACCAGATCATCTGAGCTCCTCTCCAGTTGCTGCTGCCTGCTACTGTGTTTAAATCCAAAATATTGATAATCCTCTGCCATTGTTGTGTAACATGTCATCTCTAGTATTCTTCAGTCTCTGCTTCACGTGAAGTTAAATCCTCTCTATAAGTGAAACTGAAACTAAGTTGTTGTTAAAGGTGCAGTAGGCAATTTACTCGGTGGATGCCTGAACACAGAATTACACCAGTATCACTGACTACTACGGCAAGCCTATAGAATATTATTATATTTAATAATAATTATAATAAATATTTGTTTCCCGTTGTACCGAAATTGTACCGAACCGTGACCGCAATACCGAGGTACGTACCGAACCGTGGCTTCTGTGTACCGTTACACCCCTACTATCTTGTTATTATCTAGCACACTCTCAGGAGCAACATATAAAGAAACATTTCATGCAAAGTATTCTGTATTCTGTATGACAACTAATAAAGAAACTTGACATTTCACATTGTTGTATTTTCACATTGTTGTATTTTTCAAACGTTTTGCTCAAAATCAACTCCCACGTCTTCCTACCAATTTTGGAGGATATGGTCTTGGCCTCCCAGTTGATTTCCAGCCGAAAGAGCAGTACGGTGCAGTAGATCATCAGGACGTAGATGGCCAGCTTCATCAGCAGTGACACCAGAGTTCGTCCCCACGCTGGTGAAACACAAAGACAGGACAGTGGAAACCCATTAAGATGTGGACCGCCTCAACACAGCGTACCTCTCTCAAACTCTGCCCCCTTTCCTTGATCCTCCGATCACGACTGTAAAGCAACATTCAGTGCAGGATCAATGAAAAAAGTACTTCAGCCCATAGCTGCCCATTTATTGTTTTCTGAATATGACCAGGGATACAATTTAGTAATTTAGCTAAACGCTTTTATACAAAATGACTTAGATTGTGAACAACAAGTCAGCAGGAGGGGTACATTTCTGGTGTAAAATAGTGTCGATCTCGAGTGCTACACTCTGAGTGCATAGTAGTATAGACATTAGAATAGATAGCAAGATAGGTAGTAGTATATAGTAGTAAATAGTCAAATACAGTAAGTAAGAGTTATTATAATTTTTTCTTCAGATATTGTTTGAATATGTGTGTTTTTAGTAGACAGTGGAAAATTGGCTGCGTCTCAACCGTCCTGACTGTGATGGGTTCGTTCCACCATTGTGTGGGTATGTCACCGATCTGGGGGTGGGACTACGGAGCTCTATATGTTTCAATGACCAGCAGCCATTACTACTACATCATCATTAGAATGGTTGAGATTCTTATCACACCTCTATAAAAAGGTTCAAGGCCAGTATTGGCAACCAGTCAGGGTTTCTGTTTCCCTCTGTTCAAACAGGACTGTGTCTGATAAGCTGCTAGCGCAGGTCAGAGCACTCTAGCCCCTTGTACTTGTACTCAATCTCTCTCTCTCTCTTGAAACTCGTGCCAACTCAGATCAAGGGCATGCACCTGTGCCCAGCTGGCACGCTTCAATGCTAGGCATTTGCCAAACAGAGTGGGAATAGTAGAAATGTTACGCAAACATAAATTAGCAATGTTACGCAACATTAGTAAAGCATTTCATTGGACACAAAATGTATAACGCCCCTGTGTGCTTGACAAGCATTTTCTTTTTAGTTTTCCAGGAAATTACAAACATCTATTTTGATTTCATGGGGGCTTTAAGTACCTTAGCAATACTGTGAGAATTATACCAAGTCATCTTTTTTGTTAAAGACAAACAGTAATGTGAGAAGAATTATACCAAGTCAGACATGCACTCGGGACAATGCATGGAGAATCAGGTGTGGGCTTTGCATTTTCGGCCATGTAGCACACGGCATGCAATTCTCCAGGGCAGACGCGTTCGGACATATGGAAATACTGCGCTTGGTTTAGGCGAGGGGTGGCGTCTAGGTAGAGCGAGGGCATGAGAAGCAAACAGCGCATCCCTCATCCATCCTCAGTCAGACGGCGGAGCAAAGAGGCCAGCATATCATCCTCCAACTCCCATTTCAAAGCATTATTGAGTAAAAGCTGAACTATTTAACAAATTATGACCACTTAATCCTTTGATACAGGCTAAAACACTAAGAAGCACATTTAATATAATTGTATGACTTTGCTGCAGTCTCCGGGGCGCACACCTCCACACTGTCACTTTAGGAACATAATTGGGGGCACCAATAGATTGATAATACAGCTATACAGTGTATGGAGCCTGGTTAATCTATATAAATGAATATGTCCACTCGTTCACTGTGTGAATACTGTGAACAATGATTTGCTTGTGTTCGGATATGGAAATGGGTTGCAATTGTGTGGACTTAAGACTAGGAAGCCAGGAGGGTAAACTCCATCATTTGCATGTTTGTGTTAGGACATACACCCCCTGATTAATGTGCAGTTAAGACCAGGAGTCCAGTGCATGTCTGAAAAGGGTGGGAATCACCAGTTTCATCACGATACGATATAGATTCTTTGGACAACGATACTATATTTGCAGATATCACAAAGTATGCCACGATACGATTCGATTCAATTCAGGTGCCTGCGATCAATATGAGACGATATTACAGTATGTGCCCATTTAACACAATCAGTCACATTTAGATCAACTAAAAAAAGGCTACGGAAATATCAATTGACGTTTTTATTTTTGAGCTCTTCCAGACATTTAAATGAAAAACAATTTATTGTTTTTAATACAAATAGACCTCCTGTTCACTGTAAAGTGCCACGTTTTTATATATTGAGCTTTAAACTTTAAGTAAAATGTTTTGGAACTCACAATACGCAAGCTAAAACGCCTCCCTCTCCCAAACTGTTCCTACAATTGTTTTATGTTGCATGATGATCATGAATACATTTATTATGTATTCATGTTTAAATATCAACATTATCTGTCCATCCTCAGTAAATAATATCAATATAATAATACTCCATCTGGTCTTTTCAAATGCACACACACAGAATGCCCCTCCCCAGTCCCCCACAGAAAGGTAGAATGCCCCCACCCCTCCTCCTTCCCCAGTCCCCTCTCCTCTCTCCTGTTCTCTCACGGTTAGCTGCTTAGCTTAGTTAGATTAAGCAGCTAACTTAATGTTAATTTAGATCTGCCCATGCGACGTGGGCATAAAGGAATGGCGACGATGCATGTTAGATGCATTTGACCCGTTGCGGGGAAAAAACTGCACAGACTTATATCGGGTCGCAAAATAGACGCTCCGTAGCGCTGTAATGTCTACACAGAGTTTCAGACTACTGGGCGCAGGCGGATACGACTCGCCGGATTTTCACAATAAAAGTATCACAATATGATCTTTTTACGTTGCATCGATCCTATTTGATTATTGATAATATCCGATGTATCGTCCCACCCCTAGAAAAGGGGCTCATGTCTTATAGACTATGGATTATTGTTTGCTTCACTGGGGCTCAAGGCTTCATGCAGAGGGGGACTATGACCCCCTCCTCCAATCCTATAATTTGCACTATGCTTAGCAGCCACTGAAGGGAATGAATGAGGTTTGTCCGGTCATCTAATCTGACGTGGAGGGATTTGAGAGTGTGGTTTGTGTAATAAAAAGGAGCGAGGTCGTACTCTTGGCTCTCCTCTTCTTGGCGTGACCCAGGCAGGAGACCAGCAGTTCATCGTCCAGCAGAGAGAAGCTCAAAGCCACTGACAGCAGGTTCAGGAGGGTCATGTTGCCCGTCAGCATCAACGCCCCCTGGTACACCAGCTGAAAACGCAGGCAAGGACAGAGCAGCGTTGGAATCAATATGCTACATTCATACAGTGTGTATTGGTTTAGTACACTATAGTATTTGATACTATGCATGGACGGTGTCTTAATATGGATACTTAAATACCTTCCTGAATAATGCATGTCATGAACACTATTGGTTTGGTTGCCAAAATGCAGTGTCCTGCAAATGTGTCCTAAAGTTTCTGACATTTGTATGCAAAATAAATGAATCTAAACTATAATATTATTATTTTTTATAAAAATGTATGTTTAGAAAAAAGTAGCACAGCCCTTAATTCGAGGAACCCAGAAGCTCTCGCTGGAAGTTGTCTATTGCGCAAAAACTTCTGGGGGGCGCGGTACGGAATTAGTGCACCGGAAGGCGAAACTCCCTTTCCTGTAATTTTAGTGAATTATGCAACAGCTTGGAAATTATTGGCTCAGTGTCTAAAGACTACTCTGCCATTACTGGAGAAAACCAGATGGGTGATGTCACAAACACTAATAATAATTGCTCAATCCACTAGAGTTTCAGGGTGGTTCGTAGTTTTAAGCATATCCCTGCATGCCGGACACATGACCTTTGGGTGTGAATGAAATACATTTTCAAATTAAATCCCATTCGGTTTTCAAAACATCATAAAAATGAAACGCCTGCTTGCCATCACTCTCGATGTATTGAGTATGGTTGGTTGCTTCCACAAAATCGTGACATAACCTCATGATTTGTGCTAGGGCCGAGCCCAAACGTTCGGACCGTCGTTCTTTACGTTGGCACTCGAATCTTAATTAATGGGTTCAAACCTCCGCTTATTTATTTTACACAAAAAATATATATCAGAACGTGATATCAGAATATCACAGTACTATGTTGTGTTTACAATAGTGCTGACCCCTATTAGTCGATTAATCGGTCGAAAGGAGCCATAGTCGACTGCCAACCTCTTTCAATTTTTTGTATAATTCTTTCCAAAAGAAAAGAGGCCTAGAAGCGTGGCTAACGCTAATGGCACGCATACCAGAGGCTAACTGCCTACGAAAACAGGCACAGAGGCACTGAAAGAGGATTTCACCCATCTAATGAACACACTAGACTAGACAAATATCAAGATGTATCCATCAGTGGACCAATTGCATGCTTTTGCAGAGGACAAGAAGCCTTCAGTCGACTCCTTCAGACATTAAGCACCCCCCACAGCCCAAATGGAATGATACAAAAAAAAAATATATATATATATATATATATATATATATTATACTTTTTTCTTTTTTCTTCTTCTAATAGTCGACTAAGGGCAAATTTTGGCCAATCATAGTAGACTCCAAATCCTTAGTCGGGAACAGCCCTAGTTTACAATAATTCGAAAGACACGCACGAACACACAGACACAACACGGTCAACGAGGTGAGAGGGGTCACCGTCATACATCAGGGAATTAATCAAAATGCTATGCACGTTAGTCACGCTATGCAGGTTTAGCTTGCTAACGTTAAGATAGCAGGAGCCGTCTGCCAACAAAGATGCTATTTCAACAAATGCATTCATAAAATGAAATACCATCCAAACATTTTTGAAGCCTCCTGGCTGTGACCAGTAAGTAGATTTGATTTTACTACTACTTTTACTAACCATTTGTGACGCCTACGTAATGGAGCAGACGATGCACGTGCTCCAGGACTATTGAACTTGGGGGAGCAAACTTGTCTCTTTGCTCACTCACTTTTTGATCATATGATATATCCCCCCCCAATATATAAATATTATCTAACCATAACTACGTAATTTCAATCAAATTAATAATACGCAATGACACTTAATAGCAAGTTTTTAAGTTTCCAAAGATTGTGTGACCCCCCACTTTAATGGTTTGATCCAGTGCCCACGGGCCACGGTTCGTCGGCATGACGTATACGACATGTTGGGGGAGGCGGCTTTTTCGAAAGCCCTTGAAAAATTCAGGCTGGATATTGGATAACATTGTGAGGATTATTCTTCGGCGTTTACATCAAAATGGAGCAAATCATCACGTAAGTCGAACACTGTGACTGTATACTAAATGCGCAAACAGATTGAAACTGAATATTTCTCGTATGGTGAGCCTCGGCGCTGCACCGAGTGAATCCAGAGATACGGGATGGTGCGCACTGCGCAGGCGCTGTGATCACCCAACGGCGGAAATAATGCCGCTTTGAGCAGTTTATAAAAAAATATAAAAAATATTTATTAGCAACGCCGAGCTTTCAAACCATCCCGTATCTCTGTGCGAACACCTCGTGCAACTGTGAGCACCTTTGTAATGTCTCTGTGATACTTGTATAACGAACGGTTCGGCCAGAACCAGTCCTTCATGGTAAATCTAGGTTGGTTTCCCATTGAGGAGCAAGTGACTGTGGATTCACTCGGTGCTGAGCACAGTCACGAAAGGGGCTAGTATGGACCCTGATGTAAACAAGACAAACGTCTTTCTCTGGTCTGCATCCCCTTAACAATTGTGTGTATTGAGCCGTACTGTATTGTACCCATTCTGCAATCTGTTAAATAAAGTTTTCATTCATTCATTCATTCAGCCGGCGCGCTCACTGGGGCTATTGATAGCGTCAATTAGTTGTTGTTGTTGTTGGTACTGCCGCTGCGGATGAGAACGGGGCCGGAGGGGCTTTGGGAGGATGGGAAAGTTATTATTATTATTATAATAGTAATTGGCTATCATACGTGCCTAGCTAGCGTTAGCTAAAAGAGCCCTCGCAGTGAAGTTATTATTATTATAGCTATCATACTGCAATATAAACTGAGTTTTATAGTGAAAAGAGCAGCTTTATTTGTCAAGATTGAAGGCTCTATATTGCAGGAAATTGCACATACAGGTGTTCATAAAATGTAAAAAAATCTTGCACCCCCACTTTCAACTATAACTAGGCGGCCATGACCGCAGCAATATGTGCATATGTATGCTACGTTATATGCGTAAATGTAATATACAGTACGCTACGCTATATGCATAAATGTACTGAGCCGGAAAATGTATTCATATGATTAAAAACGATGGTTCGAAGGTCCGTTCGAAAAACCCTGCCGAACTTCGAATCCTAAAAAACAGGCTTCGGTGACAGCTCTAATTTGTGCAGACCTTCCACGGTTTTCAAAAAGAACAAACACACTCTTCCAAAAATCCCTATGGTGCTCGTTCACCTGTACGCAGAAAGCCCCCAGTCGGAGGCAGCGGATGGGGGCAAAGAAGAGCATGGGTACGGCGGTCTCGGAGACGAGGACCCCCACGGTGGACAACCTCAGCAGCCAATCAGGCTGCTGGCGAGCGAACCAGGCCAGGGGGGAGGGGCTGCCCTGAGACACCAACCTGTGGCTCACGGCTACGGGAGGGAGAGAAGGTGGGAATTAGCCTTCATCCACTTCTAATTACACCGTTACTGACATCAATTCATGAATGTCCTCCCCCTCTCCCTCCCTCTCCAAAAAGAGAAATGTAGTGTCTGTTTAGTAGGATTAATTGAAATGTCCTAGATTAGATTCAAATGTATAGTAATTATACAGCATAAGTACAGTACAATGAAAATAATTTGGCATCTAACCAGACAGCAAATGTAACTGTAAAGTGCAATATACAATGTACAAGTGATTAAACTGGAGTATATAAATGTGTACTACTGGCTGATAATGATACAGGTATAAAAACACTACGGTAGTAGTAAGTAGGGCTGTCAATTTATCGCGTTAATTCGATTAATTAATTACACAGCAAATGATCGCGTTATGAAAATTAACTCAAAATTAATTAAATTTCTTTAATTATTATTTTTTTGTATCTCATTAATTCCATAAGAACGTAGAATACACATTTACAGACTTTTTTTATATGGTCCATTTGCATGTTCTTGGTATCTGATTCTTGGGACATCTATGGATCTCAGGGAATGTATTCCCAGTGTCAGAAATACTGTGTCTGTTACTACTGTAGGCTTGAGTAAATTGTAATGAACCAAATGAGAATATCAATAAAAGTTTTTTTTATCTTTGACTGTGAATAACTCTATGCTCAAATTGACCAGACCTGAAAAATCTAAGCAAATTAAATAGATGGAAGATGATTAAACAGAAGGTTTTGTAGGTACAGTACTGAATTCTGCCATCCGGACACATGCAATTTGAAATATGATTATATTTCTATATTATAAGCCATAAAATGGTTATGCGATTAAAATGCGATTAATTAATTACAAATCCTGTAATTAATTAGATAATATTTTTTTAATCGCGACAGCACTAGTAGTAAGTCGTACTGGACAGCGGTAGAACTAGTAAAAGTAGGTAAGAGATATGTACAGTAGATTATAGTATATACAGGTATGTAAAAAGGATTACATGCAGGTATATTCAGACAGTACGTGTCCTACACATGCCGAGTTCTGAAATGTAGTGCTGTTCTCCTTTGTGCAGGGTTGAGTGAAGTTGATACCCATCACATGGCATGCTGTACATAATCCCCACCATACAATCATCATGTGATTAATCCAGACAACACAATCCTCCAACAAAGATAAAGCGCACAATATTCTATTCTTTAATTATTCTTAATTTCACGACCATACTAGCAATAAAAACAGTGACACTGACTTGTGGCACTCGAGTGCCAATTTAAATTCTTCCACATTCCATAAGTTCCCGGTAGCCCCGCAAAAAACAACTACTTTTACAAAAACATTTCATATATTTAACATTGTTTAATCTCCCGGGCAGTCGGGCTGCCCCCAAAAATGTAATACCTGTGCAAATGAAATGTACGATTTTTTAATAACCTTTTAAAATTGAGAATTTTATACTTTTTCTTTTTATTATTATCTTTTCCCCCCTCCTTTTTCCATTTTTCTCCCATCCCAATGTTAGTCGTTATGCCAATTCCCAATCCCCTTCCTGGTCGTTGCGCACTCTACCCCCTACCGTCGGTCTGGGAGGGCGGAGACGATCACATGCTTCCTCCGACACTGTACCCAGCCCACCGCTTCTTTTCACCTGGCAGCGCGGACTCTCACTGGGGGAGTGTAACGTGTGGAAGGGTCACACTACCTCCCCCAGATCCTTCCCTCGCTGTGGAGGCGCCCCGACCGAACTGTAGGAGTCGCTGTTTACAACGACCAGGACCCACCCCACCGGCTTTCCCACCCGCTGACACTGCCAATTGTGTCAGTATGGACGGCCGACCAAGCCGGAGGTACCACAGCTGGATTCGATCCCACTGTCTCTGCGGTGGTAGACAGGCGCTTATTCCGCTGCGCTACACGGCCGCCCGAGAATTTTATACTTTTTAATACCCCACAGACACCCTGTACTAAAAGTTGCGTACATATAGTATCAAGCGTAGAGTTAAATTTGGACCAAAACAAGAGTTTCCCTCACCACTGAGACCCCACCAGGAAGGGCTGTGGCTGGCCAGCTTGGCCACTCCGGAGCCGAAGGTGAGGCGAAAGAGGAGCCAGCGGGCCAACCAGAAGGTGACGGCGTCGTGGTGGCGGAAGGAGGCACGCCCGCGGAAGAGGTTGAGAGGAGCGATGAGGACGGTCAGAAAGCCAGCCTCCAGCAGCAGGCTGTCCCTGAGAGGGGAAGAGAGGGGACACGCGCACACGTCAACCACAGAGACACCAAACCTATCACCAATGAGAATTAATGGAAGAGGACAACATGGACCACATTAGCCTACTGTAGCTTAAATCTCTGGGAGAGGTGTTTTTGCCCAACAGCTAGGCTAGGCTATACGCTTCCATTAATGTGTGCTAAGCTAGGCTAGCATGCAGCCGGATATCTTTTCTACTGAACACACAGAGAGGAAATTGACATATCTTACTTGTCTGACTCACATTTAAGCACATTTCCCATAATGTTGTGTTCCTTTAAGTCCAGCTACAATTGGATCTAATTTAAAGGTCTATTGAAAGTCTGAGTTAATTTCATATTTACATTACATTACATGATGTTACTATACTTTATATGAATTATATACCTCCATCATATGGCAAAGCAGTGGCTTAAAAGTTTAGTCGGTTTATGACCGGAGGAACAACTGGTTTGATCCCTGGACTGACAAGAAGATGTGGGCAGGGGGAAGTGAATGAGTTGTCTCCTCCTTCATCAACTACTGTTAACATGCCCTTGAGCAAGGCACTACCAAACTTCTCCTGTGGAGACTGTGGTGGTACTATGCAGCTCCCTGGTGTGAATGTGTGAAACTGTGTCAGAGTAATAATAAAAAAATTATACAATTTTTTTTTACCCTTATTTACCAAGAAGGTTGATTAAAAAGGCAGAGATATGGTTCAGCTGTCACAGATATTTTGTGAGTGGGAGCTAGACAGACATACTTGCATGTAGAGGTGTGGACATTTCTCGATTCTAAGATGCATCGCGATGCATCTGCACTGCAGTGACAGAACATAATCGATTATTATAGCCTACTAACGCTGATGTGTGACTTTAGGCACATAGCGCACATAACGTAGAACAATTTGCGCTAAATTGTTGCGGTCAAAATTTTTTTAGTAAAAGTTAGACGTACGTAGTACCTACTTACTGGTCACAGGAGTCTTCAATAACGTTTGGATGCTAATCCATTTTGTGAATCAATTTGTTGAAACAACATCTTTGTTGGCAGACGGCTCCGGCTATCTTAACCATAGCAAGCTAAGCATGCATAGCGCGACCTGTGTAACGTCAATTAATTTTGTGTTCCACTGGGAAAGACTGTTCATCACTACATACAACTTTGTTTAATCCAAACGTCCATTCAGAAACTTTGCATTATGAAATAAGACAGTCTGCAATATCTGTGAATATTCCTATGCCTTGGTCCGTTCAGCTGACACTGTTGACACGCCCACTACGCAAAGCTAGTGCTCCGGTCATGCATCCACTCAACTCATAGAAAATACAGCATCAGGCTATTCTAAAAGTATTAATGCTAATAAAATGTGTACTGAAACGTTTTTAACAGCTGGATATCGAGATACCTTTCTAGTATCCGTGTATCATGCAACACACATTTATTTGCTTTAGAACTTTCTAAATTAAAGTTAATTTATCTGACTGCATGTATTAATTGATGAAAAAGTAGCCATGTGCAGTAATATAGATTATAAAATTGAGGATATAATATATTATTGAGCTGCATCGTAGATTCACAGCTATTGCACGTCAGTTCAATGCGTGGGGTTACAGTTCAGTGTTTCCCCTATATGCAGCGCTGCGCCACTGCTGAATTAGGACCACCTAAGGGACCACTATGAACTAGACTATAAAAAATATATATATTTTTTTTATCATTTCATTTGGGCTGTGGGGGGTGCTTAATATAAAAGACTGACCTGAGGAAAAGGCTGCAGGGAGAAAGCACTGCAGTCTAGTCAATTTTGTGTTTTGAGCACAAAGTTCATCATAGATCTAGCCTCTTTATTTTGCTCTCAAAGTGCACCAGATTGATGCATTTAACTTTAAAATGTAAAAAAAAAACATGCCCCCGGACCCCCCTAGAGGCACAGCACCGCTGCTGAATATTTATTCAGGGGAAACACTGCAGTTGTAGTACACCACCAGGTGGATGCGCCACGTTGTGTTGTACAAATGGCTATATTTTCAGACGTCCTTGGCCAGTCTTCGATTTGGTCTATGTTTGTAATGTAGTTAATCACGATCGATAATGGAACGCTCCAACCGAGCTCCCGAGATGATAAATGATGAATACGGAAGTACGTCAAGAGAATTCCATGATTTTACTCAAGTAAATATCTGTTACAAGCTTCGGTCTTAAGTAGAAAGCTATTTTTAATCTAGATTAATTACAGGAAATTGAGAGATTAATTAGTAAAAAAAGATTTAATCTATTGACAGCACTAATATATATATATATTAACCAAATTCATGTTGGGTATGATTGATACTTTGCACCAAAGATACTCTAATGACAGGAAGATAACACATTAAAAGCTGCGGCAATGGGATGAAAATGGAAGAATTCCTGTCTCCTACTGTAAGTGGGCAGGACTTTTACACAGGTGCCATCGTTAACACAGATCACTTGCACTAGTCTCAAACAAAAGCGTTTTTCGCTGGATCTACAGGTAAAAGAAACGGGTTTGTGTCAAAATGTTCAGATCAACTTGTAAGATACAATACCAATATGTATCTCGATTTCTATGGTAAAGAGAAAAAAAATTACATTTGGCAAAATCCTCTATTCTGTCAGCTCTCGTCCTGAGGTGTGCGTGCGTGCGTCACGTGTGTGTGTGGGGGGAGGGGCAGTAACCCCACCAATGCTGCGCCTTCTGTAGATCATTTGACGCAATACAAGAAGTGAGAAGGACTTGGTTATCCTCCCTTTGAATGGTCTCCGTTTGCACCAAAGGCAACAGACAGCAGGTGTTCCGTGTTACAGCAGATGAGGTCAGAGCCACTAGAGCAGCGATAGCCGCCTTTGACTATCAAATTGAAATCACCTTTCAGCTAGGCTTAAACTGCAGTCACCAGCTGATCAGCCCGCAATAAAACGTGGCACTAATGTGATGATGAGTGACTCACAACACTCAGTGCTGACGACACTTCAGTGGTTACTGGATGCTAACAGCACTTAGTCAACACAGAAAGGCAAAACAGTAAATGAGGGAGAGATAACAGCTTACCATGGGAAGCGGAGGAAGTCTTGGCCCACCTGTCAACGGAATACAGCCAGTTAGCATAAATATGTCAGCATGAAAGGATAATACTGCCTAGTAGGGCTAGGAGATATGGAAGAAAGAGACACTAACAAGACTTTTCTTTCCTGATAAAAATATCTATCACCATATCTGCTCATATTATACACATGTTAAATATTCCTTTAATCATTATTAATCAATCATCAAGAAAACACTTTCATAATAGTCCATAAATATCAGATCTCTTTAAGACATTTTAGTTGATTTGTGCTCATTATCGTTATTTTATACCGAATTGTGCGTCAAGTTATGATACAATAACTTTGTCACAATATGATCCTGTTGAAAGACAACGGCAATATCGCAACTATATTTGCCAAACCCCACAGCCTAGGCTCCAGAGCCTCCCTAGCCCCTTTCGTGACTGTGATGCACGACAAGTTTTGGCCGTGATAACACAGTCACTTGCTCGTCAATAGGAATGCAAGCAATATTCACCATGATGGAATTTTTATAAATGTGTAAACATCACAGAGATCAGTGTTGCATCAAAATGGCTTACTCTTTTTCTTCCGCATTGTGACATGCCGGAGCGCTGTGATTGGCTTCTCCTCTTCTTCTGCTTTGTCACATGCCTGGTGCGCCCAGAAATCACAGCGATCCGGCATGTCACAATGCGGAAGAAAAAGAGTAAGCCATTTTGATGCAACGCTACCTTGGTGATTTTTACACATTTATAAAAAAAAATGTTTATTAGCAACGCCAAGCTTTCAAACCATCCCGTATTTTTGTGTGAAACCCTCGTGCAACTGTGAGTACCTTTGAAATTTCTCTGCGATACTTGTATAATGAACCGTTCGTCCAAAACCAGTCCATCATGGTGAATATTGCTTGCGTTCCTATTGACGAGCAAGTGACTGTTATCACAGCCAAAACTTGGCGTGCATCACAGTCAGGAAAGGGGCTAGAGCCTCCCCCCCCCACCACACACGTTACCTGGCAGAGGGACAAGTAGAGGGCCCAGAGGGCCAGAAAGACGAGGCTGTCTCGGAGGGGCTCCAGGAGGGCGGCCCCCAGGGCCAGCAGGAGCCCCAGCAGGCAGAGCAGCTCCATCACCTGATGGGCGTTCAGCCCCAGCCCCAGCTCAGGCCCCAGGCCCAGCCACAGCAGGGAGGGGGAGGCCTGGAGCTGCTCCCTGGATCCCCCGGGCTCCACCAGGCGCACGGGCAGGACCCCCTGGTTCCCATAGAGACCTGAGCGTGTGGACAAAGAGCAGGAGGGGATGATAACAGATAACGTGAGTGACGGGTGGTGGTCTGTGTGTGTGTGTGTGTGGCGGCGGCAGCAGCGGCGGCGGGGGGGGCTTTGTGGTATGTGCCATGTTGCCGACTCTGAATGGAAGTTGTAGTAACACACAAATCCACCGTTCCATCAGTGTGCTCACGGCGTGTTATGATAAATAAGTCAAGAGTCAAGCAAAGGGAGAAACCAAGCTATTCATTTCTGATCTCTCACTAATCTTGCGGCGGGGACTCGGGCGGGGGACTGTGATTATCGGGTTGGAAACATGGGATATAAACCTTCACGCTGTGCACACAGCAAAAGCTACAATTATATATTCTAAGGATGGTCGCAGAGAATGTGAAAAAAAAATTTGGGAACATTATACAGTGGGCTAGCTAACACACACCCAGAGGCACAGGAATGCCCTTTCAAGATGGACCATTTCACGCTGCCTGCTGTTGTGGAGACATGAGCAGGTGAAATTGGGGAAAAGACAAGTCACTGCTCAACATTGCTGACGCGCATACGTGGAACAAGAGTGTCCAGAGTTGGCACACAAGTCAAGGCAGTAAAGCCAAGGCTAAAAAGGCACAAGCACCGCTTTGTGTGCTCTGACTAAGCAGTGATGAGTCATCCAAGCTAAATTCTATTCATTTTTTTTTTTTTTTTTGTCTGAACCTAACATGGGATTATGTACTCAAGGTGTTAAGAGTAAAATGGGTTAAAAGATGAATGCATGTCATCGAGTCTGTGGGAATTTTCTATTTTGACAGACAACACGGTCGGTGACTAAAGGAACTGAAATGCTGAAAGAGTGGTGCCTTCAAGTTCAGAGTTTCTGCTCCTTCAGTCAGAGTCTGAGAAGCGGATGACGGGCTACTATAACACATGGGACCAGCTTCAAGCGACGTGACAGAGAGCGTTTAGACTCTTTTGATCAACCTAAATAAAAGCGCGTGCATTTTACACCACAGCGGGACATGATGTAAACAATTGTTATGCTTGTATATGAATATGCCGTGTGATTTTATTTATGCATTTTGTTTAACTCTATGTTTTGCTTAACTCTACGTTCACTCGACGTAAAAAGGGGGAAACCACAGTTGCCTTTAGAGTTTGAAATGAAATTAAAACGAGTTGATTCAGGGTGCATTCCGCCGCCAGTGACATCTCTTTCAATGACATATCGTATCGGTTAACTTTCAGCGATGTTTATTAAGGTGCGACAATGATCTCTTTATTCTGGTCTCCTCGACACATCTGTTATAATGTCATGTTATTATGAACATGACAAATGCATCGTTTGAACGCGGACCAGTATGGGGGTAGATTTCTATCAAAAATAAACCAGCTTCTATAGAGGAAAAGGCTACGTTTATTCTGCACACCTCACATAGGACTGGATAAAGGAAGCGAGCAAGCAGCATGGAAACAAACCAACAGCGTGACAAGCGACCAGTCAGCAATCGTCATCGTGCTAAATAATTGGTTAGATGACAGATTATGAAATCAATTAGTAGTCTACTATAATAGTCTTACCGGGAATCTGCACGTAGAGGGATGCAAAAGCAAACGTGTAAATGATTGCCATACTCCACAAAAACACGTGTCGTGGTAGTCTTATTTCCCCCATTTTCTTAATAATCCTATGTCCCTCTAAATAATAAAATACACTTTTCTCCTGGCGCTCAAAGCAAACCCACGACGCGCCCTCAACAGTTTTTTCCCAGAGTGGAAAAATGTAGTGTGGATGCGCGCAAGGCGGGGTTACTCACTGGCTGGGCACATGCGCAGGCTCTGCCTTTCAAGTTTTTTTTTTAAATTATTATTTTTTTTTTTACATCGACAATAGTGGATTACTGCATTCATTATTGCACCGTCTACAATGCTTGCTATTAAATATAATAAATTCTTCCCGTCATTCGTTCAGATGAAAGACACATGACATGTTATATTATGCATTGTCTCGTGGCAACTGGCAGCAGGCAGTCTGGACAGTCTGACGTGGTTATGTGAGGTCACAAGACTGAATGAATGAATGAATGAATGAATGAATGAATGAATGAATGAATGAATGAATGAATGAATGAAAACTTTATTTAACAGATTGCAGAATGGGTACAATACAGTACGGCTCAATACACCGAATTGTTAAGGGGATGCAGACCAGAGAAAGAAGTTTGTCTTGTTTACATCAGGGTCCCCCATTTTCAATTCATAGTGACATTTATGACATGCATGAATGAATGAATGAATTAACGAATTAATGATGAATGAATGAATGAATGAATGAATGAATGAATGAATGAATGAATGAATGAATGAATGAATGAATGAATGAATGAATGACATTTTTATTTAACAGATTGTAGAATGGGTACAATACAGTACGGCTCAATACACACAATTGTTAAGGGGATGCAGACCAGAGAAAGACGTTTGTCTTGTTTACATCAGGGTCCCCGACTCCCCCACATACACAACATACATGACATCATGACATTTATGACATAGGGACATACATGACATACAGGTATATAGTGTACTGTTACATTTGTGACATATACAATATGCAAATATACAGTACTGTTACCCAGAGATCCTAACAGAAAATATATACATATGATGGGGAGGAGACTGTACATTAGGAGGGGGTGGGGTGGGAGAAAATATATACATATATGGTGGGGAGGAGACTGTCTATTAGGAGGGGGTGGGGGGGGGGGTAAGTTTGCAGTGGGATAAGTACTGTATGATACTAACGAAGGTTATTTAATTTCAAACCTTTATTTAAACTCGAAAGACAACTGAGGTTTCCCTCATTTACATTCACGTTGAGTGTAGTCAAGTCAAGTCAAGTCAAGTCAAGAGTTTTAATTGTCACGGCATACAGGTATACAATGAAATGCGGGTGGTCTTGCCCGCAACGATGTGCAATACAGTGGTACATATAATAGAATCAAAAGAAGAAAACAACATTGTGCAGTAACAGGTAACAGGTAACATGGAGTGACATCTCGGTATCTGTACATAGTTATTTACAGAGCATATGGGACATGCTAGTTAGCTTTGGTAGTGCAATACACTGTTCCTGTTATTCTAATTTAAAGTGTCCTTTCCTTTGGCCATAAGTGTGTGTGTGTGCGACATGAGTGTGTGCCCGCTCATGTTAAAGTGTTAAGTGGCTGCTCGTGTGTGAGCGTGCACAGTGTGCGTGTCGTGTGTGTGTTCATGTGTGCTTGTGTGTGGACAGTTCAATGTTCTGAGCACTCAATGTTCATTGTTCATGGCTCTGATGGCCTGGGGGAAGAAGCTGAGCCTAAGCCGCTCTGTCCTAGTAGCTGGGGTTCGCAGGCGTCTGCCTGACCTCAGCAGCTGTAACAGGCTGTTATTGGGGTGGTGAGGGTCTTTCATTATCCTGCAGGCTCTGGATTTGCACCTCTTGTTGTATAGAACCTGCAGGGGGGGTAGTGCAATACCCGTGGTACGCTCGGCTGAGCGCACCACTCTCTGTAGGGCCTTCTTGTCCTGTGCCGTGCTGTTTCCATACCAGGCAGTGATGTTTCCGGTCAGGATGCTCTCTACAGCTCCTGAGTAGAAGGACTGGAGTATCTTTCCCGATACTCTGAACTTCCTTAACTGTCTCAGGTGGTAGAGGCGCTGTTTCGCCTTCTTTACTACTGTGTCTATGTGTGTTGACCATGTCAGGTCCTCTGAGATGTGGACCCCCAGGTACTTAAAGCTGCTCACCCTGTCCACGGTAGCCCCGTTAATCATCAGTGGTGTGTGCGTCTCCTGCTGTCCTCTCCTATAATCCACGATCAGCTCCTTGGTTTTACCAATGTTCAGGAGCAGGCTGTTGTCCTGGCACCAGCGCTCCAGTACCTCAACCTCCTCCCGGTAGGCCTTCTCGTCGTTGTCCGAGATCAGCCCCCAGTGTACCTGTACATGCAGAGTTAAGCAAAACATACAGAGTTAAGCAAAAGAAAAAAGCATATAAAATCACACAGCATACAATCATACCAAAGTAAGGATAACAATCAATTAAAAACATGTACAACTTGTTTGACAAAGGTTGGGAGATCAAGGTTTTAAACTCTGCAACAGAGGGAGAATCTCAAGCTTGTAAATTATAACACGGTTATATGAACTGGGTATAGTGTCTTGCTTTGCCAATTGGACTGCTCTGTGCGCCTAGTATGGCCGGGGACGTGTCTCAATTCAGGCGCTGCATCCATATAACTTTTTTTTTTTTTTTTTTAAGATATGGGTGCCAGCCAGATGAAATCGGGACAGAGGAGGGAGACCAGAGTCTTGACCAGGCGGGGGCTGGGCAGTGGGATCCCTTTGGCCCACAGAAGTGCAGCCTTAAAGGAACACGCCAACATTATGGGAAATGAGTCAGACAAGAAGATAAGACACCAATTTCCTCTCTGTGTGTTCAGTAGAAAGTATCCGGCTGAAAGCTAGCCTATAGCATAGCACAAATTAACGGAAGTGGATATGGACCACTAGCCTAGCTGTGGGCCAAAAACACCTCTCCAGTTTTATGCTAGACTAGCTTTCAGCCGGATAGCTTTTTACTGAACACACAGAAAGGAGATTGGTATCTATCTCCTCGTCTGACTCTGGAGAAGACGGTAAGTGCATTTCCCATAATGTTGGTGTGTTCCTTTAATGAGTTTAGGGTAAATGGACTGCATTTATACAGCACTTTTCAACATTCACCCATTCACTCACACATAGGGTGACCAGGTGTCCCCCTTTTGGTTGTACTGTCCCACCATTTGACCAAATGTCCCGCGTCCCTCATATTGAGAGGATGTCCCTCTTTTCGAAGCCAAAAAAAACATGCGTCTAAAAGCCCCTCCCTACAGACAGTAAACGTAGCAACCCGCCTCTTGTCCACACACATTGCTCTGATTGGTTATAGTACTTTAGCGTGCTGCTTGCCTGCTTGTGATGTGACTGAGACTGAGTCGTGACGCTACCTCATATCGCAAATCTGATTGGTCAAAAAAAAGACAACAACATTACAAGCGAACTAGTTCAAGATGGAAAGCAGTAAAAAGAAACGGACCTGCAGTTACAACCAAGACTGGCAAACGACACATGACTGGGTGAGGCAGATGGCAGGCAATCCGCAGCAGGCTTTCTGTGTTTTGTGTCATAGTTCGTTTTCAATTGCGCATGGAGGAGAATACAACTTGAAGCGCCACAGTGGACGTGAGTCTCACTTGAAAGTGGCTCACCAAAAAGAAACATCCAGATCTATGGATACGTTTCTTTTTAAACCAAACAATGATAGCCAGACGGACAAGGTCACTGCAGCTGAGATAACAAGTGTCTATCACACAGTACAACACTCCCATTCATACAGGTCAGCCGACTGTGGTAACCTTTAACCTTTGATTTAAATCTATTCGGTGAAGACCATGGCAGTTATTCTAATATAGAAACACAATTTATTTGTATTATTATTTTTGTATTATACTACACTGTTTTCCCTAGTTCTGTGTTAACAGGGAATATCAAACACAAGACATTCCTGTCAAGTGATGACGTTTGAATATTTAAAACAGATGTTAGGTGGTATTTCATTTGTATTTATTTTGATTTAACCTTTAACCTTTGATTTAAATCTATTCAGTGAAGACCATGGCAGTTATTCTAATACAAAAATTTACATTATCTATCTGTCCCACTTTGTCCCACTTTGTCCCACCAAAATCGTACTGTTGTCCCACTTTGTCCCACCAAAATCTTACTGTTGTCCCACTTTTGGACTTTTTGCATCTGGTCACCCTACTCACACATCCACACACCGACAGGGGAGGCGACCATGTAAGAAGGTGCCAGCCAACCTGCTCATCGGGAGCAGTTATGGGTTAAGTGTCTCGCTCAAGGACAACCTTCTGATTACCAGACGACTGCTCTGTACCTCCTGAGCTACTGTCGGTACTGTAGGAACACCAGGTCCATCTTGCTCCCTGGTTGACTGGTTGGCTGGATGCAGCCAACTGAATTGAGACACATCCCCACCCATACTAGACGCACAGAGCAGTTCAATAGGCGAAGCAAGACACCACCCCCTGGGCCCTCATTTATCAACAATTCTTAGAAAGTGTTCTATTTTCGTTCTTAAGCACAGAATTTAGAATGTGTGTACGTACAGAAAAATCTGGATTTATCACACATGCGTACACAGGTTCTACACACACTCTGTGTTGATAAATGCTGTTACGGTGGTGCCGCTTTGATGGCATGATGTGGTGGAACCCAGTTTGCAGCAAAGAACGGTGAGACACTTAACACATTGACGACCACGGCTTGCAGTGTAATATATGGCTGGAGGACAACGCTTTGTCAACAAACCAATGTACTTTCTAACAGCTATATATATACTTTATAGTATTGCTATCTGTCCATTCTCATTGTCACTTGAGTGCATAAACCGTGCCTTCATAATGGCTTAAAGAAAATAAAAATCCATCGGTTGGTTGTCATTTTATAGCGCCGTGAATATAAGGTTTATCGCAGTTTTCGCCTAGTCTTTTTTCTGGGGAGCTAGATAATAGGCTAAAGGCTAGTCACGTTATATCAAACGCCATTTCTGCTTTATATATACGAATGAAATAAAACAAACTGCGTAGCATTCGGACTATTACAGAGCATCTATGGATGAAATGGGGGCGGCGGGGGACACCGATTACTATTATTGATTAGCAATACAGTGTGCGTTCAAGTAGCCATTTTCACTGATCGATCACGTTGCGTTTTAAAACAATGTCCAATCCAGCTGTAATTTGGGGGAATAGTATCCTACCGTCAGCCCATGTGATCGCCGGCAGCATTTCGTCATTAGTATCTGGTAGATCGATATGTCCATTGGTTGATCATAAATCCCATTATTCCAGGCTGAAATCTGCGTTCGGTAACGGGATCAAAGATGGAGTATGTTCGGATGGGATCGAGGCTCATATGAAACGCCCACAGACAGTAAAATCTTTTTTTCAATCGCCCTCAATGATACTGCAGTGGAGCAATGGCGCCCCTAAGCGGATCTGGCCGGTATTGCATGTTTCGAAAATCAAATATGCGGGTAGGTCCTGCAAGTCGATCAGGGACGTTAATAGCGTTATTAATATGGAATAAAACAATAACAACTTGCCACGAGTTAACTCGTGGCTCTGGTCCACAACGCATGGCACCGAAACACGAGTTAACTCGTGGCTGGTCCCTATAGTGTTAACAGGATACAGGAGACGGCGTAGTGATGATATTAAAGCTTTTACTTAAAACAGAAAACAAGTAACATGACTGACAACAACGGTAACATTTAAACAATGAACCAGCAAGTGTCTGCTGGCCCACAACACCTAATATACACACACTAATTAGAGACAGAGGGTAATTACAAACAGGACACAGGTGTGGTAGACAGAACTAACAGAACACAGAGCACACTGGGGAACACAATAACAATTGAACAAACTGAGACCAACAAGACTAAAAACATATTAACAAAACACAGACAGGGGAACACAAGTCTAACAAAATGGAAATAACAACGACAATGAACAATGAACATAACAAACATAAATGGCAGTAAATAATGTTAATCAAGTGAGTGAGCTGATACCAGATCTGCCACATCTGGATCAGCCCACCGGTTGGCAATGTTGTATTATGAAGGGGTGTATGGAAGGGGAGTTGAGACGGTCCGACACCTGGACCAGTCGAACCGGGAGAAGGGTTGCCGTCCGGTCCCGCAGGACTGGGGGAACCCTTACAAAATGCCACTTGTTCTACGCTCCGCGCTCGTGCACGGTTTTACGTATTTGCATAGCACCGCCCGTAATTAACCATATATGGTCATGAAACACCCCCATGAAATGTGGAAAAGTGGACTAAGCCGAGCGAACGCCTGGGAGAAATACGCGACAGGCTGACAGACATCTATTAACTTCCTAAAGATCATTGCTGCCTCAGGGCAGCGCAAACACTAATAAAGACCGTTAACCACTGTTTGCCATTGGTGTCATTAATAACCATGCTGGAATATGACAGGGATTAAAGTTCTCCGTCAATTTCATTCCAAATCGCGACGGATTTTCCGTAAATGTTCTACCTGCATATGATTTGTAGAGGCATACAATCTATTTTGATGTCGGTATTAGGTAGCCTATAAACAATAATACTATTCACATAACTGCATATGTGATGGAGCTTTGACAGCTACATGGGTGGTACAGACAGTAACAGTCTATTGCTCGATGGACCGTGCCATGTAGCCTATGTATAGCGTGCCTATATGTGATCAATAAAAACGCGAACTTGAATCCCATCATCATATTTATATGTTGTGTCTGTCCACTATGTTTGTTACTTTGTTATTTTTTCCCCTATGTAAAGCGACATTGGGTCTCTTGAAAGGCGCTATATAAAATGAAGCTATTATTATTATTATTATTATTATTATTATTATTATTATTATTATTATTATTATTATCACGTCTGTGCGGGATCTCACAAATAGTCTTTTAGTCTCAGTGAAGTTTCAATGGAGGTCATCTATTCTAACCAACAAATTGAAGTAGAAAGCATTTCGTTGTGACCAATCTTATTTGGAAACATGACATGAAAATAATAGTATTTCGCTTTTTATTTTAAACAATATTTAATCGCGTTTGGAGGTGGGTGTTCTGCGTCTGCCCCCCGTGCCAAACAAGCAGGCCAACCTCTTGTTCGAGCGTGAGCCTGTTATAATTACACTACTGTCGCTATTTTACAATTAACTATAATGAATTACGGTTCATACAGAACATGCGCCAGTGTTGGAAGTAATGCACAAAAGCTTATTTCCGCGTCTGCAGTCTCCATATTCTACCGCTGGGCGCCAGGTACGCACGGTCGGAGCTGTGCGTATATATACGCACAAAGTCAAGCACACGTTCAAATTGATAAGTCCCACACTTTGCTTAGAAATGATTGTACGCACGGGTTACGCACATATCTGTGATGGTTTCGTGTGGGTTAGGAGAGGAGACCCCACTTGCAGGTAACACGAGCAGAGAGAGAAGAAGCTGAGACGACGTACTGAAGTGACGGGCTTTTACTGAGCAGATTCGACAAGGATACACGTTACAAACGGTAGCAAAAACAAAAGCGAACTGCAAAACCCGGAAACAAACTATACACAGCAAAGCTGGCAAAAAAGGTGGACTTAGAGAGGAACAGACTCACAGGGAATATAAGTGACAAGAGGTGAGTACGTGACCGAACCAACTATGTGAAACAATACACTGAAACAAGGCAATGGTGCGACAAGGAATGTGAGAAACGGGCAGCTCTATATACACTGCCCTGTGATTACTAACAAGTGCCAGCTGGTGTAAGGCCAAGCAGGTGAACACAGAATTAGTAAAAGAAAACTCACAACATTGTTAAAAGCATGTGTACAGGAATATCTAAAAGGAAACATATGTAAACAAACCACCCTTAAAGGAACATACATATGTAAAGATGTTAAACACTTAAAAACATGTGTAAAGGGAATGAGCCTTAGAGGAAACACAAGTAAAGTATTAACACTTATAAAAACATATGCAAAAGAGATGAACCTTTAAAGGAAACATATGAAAATATAAACCTATTAAAAACACAAGCTAAAACGCACCACACAACATGAACAGAGAAAACACAGTAGCATTAATAATATCCAGAAGACCTAGGACTACAGGCCTGATGATAAGGTCCAATTCTCCACTTGCACAACCTGAAGTAGGCACTTCCGGCTGACTTCCGGGTTGCGAATGGTACTTCCTGTCCCATCGAATTACATTGTTTCCAGCTACTTTTCTCCTGTTATTTAAACAACTTTGTCGTCACAGAGAGGTAATGAAACGTTTGTAATATTATAGTATAGAATGTATTTAATAAGCAAACGTTTGTCAGCAGGGTTTTTGGGCTGTATTTCATGTAAAAACGTTACTGTTAGTTTACTTAGCTCAGCTACTGAAGGCTAATGCTGGCTAACAGAAGCTAGTTGTTAAAACGGGCTGGATTAGCTTTGAGCTAACAGGCTTTGCCTTGATGTATTCATTCTCTAATTAATCACTCACATACCTGCATATAATCCTCTTACTTAGTGATGGCGAGATGAAGCTTCATGAAGCATTGAGGCTTTCCATCCAATTGTACCACACGTGTCGAAGCTTCATGGTGCATTTGCTCTACTGTGCCATCAAGTGGACAATAAATGTAGAACAGGCAGAGTGATGATGATGCCAATAAACAAATAATAATGTGTCTGTTTATCTAACAGAATGATGGCAGGGACAGAGGAGAAAGTGCTTGTGTTACTACAACATTCTATAATTTAATATAGTGTGTTTTTCTAACAGAATGATGGCAGGGACAAGTGCTTGCTTCATTAATTTTTATTCAGAAAAAGCAACTCAAAATCGACATGCCATCCTGCATTTGGATCATACAGATGTGATCAGATTAGGCACAGCAATTTAGACATTACAGCAAGTTTATATGTAACGGAGATGATATCATATGGTCACCTTTTTTGCGTTGTGTTTAACTTTCTTCGATGCCCTGAGGGAGTTTAGAACCCGGGTCTGCCGTGACACGGGCGACAGGTGACAGCACAGACCGCTACACCAAGGTGAATTCACTCTTCATGACGTGTAAAGTGTGTCTTTTTAAGTGGAGTGAGTTTAACTCGCAGTACCGCTACTCGCCAGTCACTTCACAACGCTTGAAGTCCATCGTGACTGACAGTGCCTCGCGCTACCATCTGTTATATATATATATGTTGGGATTATTAGGATACACATTTATTTGTCTTTCCCAGTACTCCACGGGATTCTCCAACGCAAAGAAACTCGTAATGAATTCCTCTGTCGACACTTGTGTTGCGGGGATGTTCCGGGGAACATAGGGATGATCCCGTGTTGGAGACGCGTTCTTCTTCTTCTTCTTCGTTTAAGTTTCCGGCGGACTACGCATCTAGGCGTATTGCCGCCCTCCACATGACAGTAAAACCACTGTAAAACAAAATTATGGCGGGTCGTGACTACAAAAGCCGCACACCGCCACCTACTGCACATAGATATATATCTATGCTACTGCACACCCCATTCCACAATAACCTTCTTCTTCACTGGGTATAGTGGCAGATTGCGACCACAAAAGCTGCATACCGCCACCTACTGTACACTCCATTCAACCCCATAACACACAAAACAACAAACCCATCCCTAACATCACCACCCTAACCAACCCTAATCTATGAGTCCCCCCTTGCCTCCTGTGGGCTGACTCTGACCTACTCGCTCACTAACACCCCCCTTTTCTAACGCTACTTGATCAGCCACCCTGTTTAACTCCGTCAAAACATCCTCCACTGTCAACCCCTCCATACCCAAGTGTCCCACTGCTGCTAAAACTATCAACCTAGTCCTCTCTGTCCTACTGCTAATCGTCGCTGTCGTGTTCACTACTCCTGCCACAAAGGCCACCATACCTAACTTCTCCCTAAACACCCTCTCTTTCTTTGCCTGAACTTCCTCTACCACCCGATGCCCTATCCTAAAACCCTGCCCCCTATCTTGCCTTCCCTGATCCTCCTGCACTATCCTTACTGCCAACTGCCCTTCCCTAAACCCCTGTCCCTTGTCTTGCTGTCCCTGTCCTACCTTCCTAGCTGCCTCCGCATATGAAATTCTACCTTCCCTTCGCACCTGCTGGACCACTACCTCTCGCTTCATCGCCTCACAACCCCAATACGCTACACTATGCTTCCCACCACAACTACAACACCTCGGCTCCACTCCCTGTTCACACTCCCCATACTTATGCTCCCCACTACATCTACCACATCTCTGTCCCTTCCTACACCACTTAGCTACATGACCAAACTCCTGGCACCTATAACACCTCAACGGATTTGGCACAAACTCCCTAACCCTATATGCCAAATACCCTAAAAATACCACTCTCGGACTAACCTCACCCTCAAACTGAATAACTATGGTCCCTGTCTCCTCCTTCTCTGCCCCTCTCTTCATCCTCTCTACACTCTTAACTTTCCCATTGCGTTCGTCACTCCTCAAATCCCCTAACAGCTGATCCATACTAACCTTAATTGTAATTCCCCCAATCACCCCCTTGCACCCACTATCCCTTTTCTCCCCTACTATCCCTACTTCACTGACCTCCACTTTTCCAATGCTCTTCATTTCCCTTGCCCTCTCTACCTGCACTACACTTACACACGCTATAAACAAGTTCCCATCCCCCAACACCTTCCCGTACCTTACCTCACCTAACTGCGCTTTAATGAGCTTCGACAACCGATCCGGCTCTATATCCCCAACTCCCTTTCCTCCCTCAAAACGCACCACTACATTCAACCCTCCAAAACCCTTTCCCCTACCCTCATCCTCTGACCCACTCAAGTTATCTCCCCTCTCTTTCTTCCTCTTACTCCCCTTCCCCTCACTTTCCCTACTCTTCTTCCCCACCTCTTTCCACTCTTCTCCCCCACTCTCTCCCCCACTACACTCCATACTGGCCCCACCCGTCCCCTTCCCGTCGTCAAGTCCATTCCCATCCCTATCGCAATCTTCCTCACCCTTCTCACACCATTTACTTCCATCACGATCCTCCCAATACCCTGGATAGCCGCTCACAGGCCGAGGCCACCAATCGCGAGTTTTCCGCTGTCCCTGCTCTTTCATAGCTACATCTTCCGCCCTCCACCACCGACTACTACTCCCACACATGTCTTCGTTGCACTGTTCCGACGGACGCATACGCCGCCACTCGGCGCACCTCTCAACATCTACCCTCCCACATGAACAATCCACACTTCTGCCTTCCTCCCCAAACAACAGCCGCCCCCCATGAACACGCAGCATGGCCTGCCTCCTTCCTCCGGAAAACCGCTCTTCTCTCTGTCATTACCCTCTTGGAGACGCGTTGCGCACCAACCCCGAAGCCATTTCCTGAATCAGTGACGCGGAGTGGGGCTTCGGGGGCGGTACCCCCCGGAGTGGGGCTTCGGGGGCGGTACCGGCCGCCTGTAACTGTTCCGCAACAGTAAGTGACTTCCGGGGTAGGCCTGATTGGCCCCGACAGGCACGTGACGCGGCAAACTCAGGACGCGCAACGAGGCTGCTGAGAGCTGTCGCGCGGAAATAGGCTGTCTATTGCCATTCTCTAACACAAACTCTAACCTTAACCAGCTCCTTAACAGCCCCTAAACTTAACCGTTCTAACCTTAACCAACTCCGAAACAATGCCTAACCTTAACCTTAACCTTAACCATGCCTAACCTTAACCATAGAAAGAATATTGCCATTCTCTAACACAAACTCTAACCTTAACCAGCTCCTTAACAGCGCCTAAACTTAACCGTTCTAACCTTAACCAACTCCGAAACAATGCCTAACCTTAACCTTAACCTTAACCATGCCTAACCTTAACCGGCGAAAGAATACATGTTAAAAAAAAATCACGTTAAAAATTTTTTTTTTGATGGGATTCGAACTCGTCAACAACGGACCGCAGGATCGCAGGACCACTGCTCTGCCAGGTGAGCTGAAGCGCCGAATGAAAGTCATAGCGGATTTGGACGGTTACATCATACCGCAAGCTCTGCCGCTCCGCTCCGCGGAGCGTGCCGCGCGGCAGAGAAAGTTGCGCGTCACGTGCCTGTCGGGGCCAATCAGGCCTACCCCGGAAGTCACTTACTGTTGCGGATAAGCTATAAGCGTCCGGCCTGTACGCTTATAGCTTATCCGCAACAGTAAGTGACTTCCGGGGTAGGCCTGATTGGCCCCGACAGGCACGTGACGCGCAACTTTCTCTGCCGTCATCAGTACGTCACCTGATACGCGCTTTAATCGATACAGGCTCCACTTAAAAAAAGCTGGATTGCTCGACACAAGCTCCGGAGCCTCGCTTCAAACGTCACATCACTATCTTACATATCTGTAGATACTATATCTGTACATATCCCTTACCTACTCTTACTAGTTACGCTGCTGGCCAGTATGACTACTACCATAGTGTCTTTATACCTGTATCACTGTACATAATAATACTATATCTGTATCTGTACATATCCCTTACCTACTCTTACTAGTTACGCTGCTGGCCAGTATGACTACTACCAGTCTACTAGTGTCAAATGGACTTGTTTGATAATCAGAAGACATTTTATCATGTTATGCCGATCTGGGAAGCTTATTATGCTGCATGCATGTATTTTCTCCTGTTTACCTGCATGTAATGCTATCTGTAATGCTATCTGCAGGATACACCAAGCTCACCAAGTCAAATGTACTTCTATGTGCACCACATTGTACCTGAAAGAATGCAGCATTATTTATGTGTGATTCTCAAAATAGACTGATTCTTTATGAAAATCTAATCCTTTCACATCTCGTTTTTGCATACAGGGACCTGCTGTGCATTCGTTCAACATCCAATCCAATCAATCACTCCATTCTGATTGACAAGCTAAAAGCAATTGGTTTTGATAGTCTATCAGTGAGCTGGATGCAATCCTACCTTGAGGGGAGGGAACAGATGGTGGAGGTAAACGGTACCCTATCCCCCCCCCTCACAGTGAGCTGTGGTGTTCCACAAGGAAGCATACTAGGACCGCTACTGTTCCTAATTTATGCAAATGACATGTCGTCAGCTTGTGACTGCAACTTGTTCCTGTTTGCGGACGACTCAGCCCTGCTGGTCTCTGACAAGAACAAGTTACAGGTTGAAAAAACCCTCAGCTCGGAACTAGGCAGAATCTGCATATGGCTCGCTGATAACAAACTATCATTACACATGGGCAAAACAGAGTCCATTCTCTTCGGTTCAAATAACAAACTCAGCAAGACCGACGGCTTCTCAGTTACAGTGGGTGACAATATTGTCACAAGGAAAGATGAAATTACCTACCTGGGTTCCATCCTAGAGGCTAATCTCTCCTGTGACAAAATGGCATCCAATGTAATAAAAAAAGTCAACCAACGAACTCGATTCTTGTACCGGATCTCCTCTCTGGTACATTTACATTTACATTTAGTCATTTAGCTGACGCTTTTATCCAAAGCGACTTACAAGTTCTGTACGACAAGCCATCAGGAAGGGCACAACTCTATCAGCTGAGCAACAATGTTCATCAAAGTGTTGAGTGCTACAGTGTAGGTTAGTTTATTAGGACAAGTGCATGACAGTACGGTTAGTTAGGGTTAGATTTTTTTTTTTTTTTTTTTTTTTTTTTAATTCAGATAATGGTTGAAGAAGTGCGTCTTTAGTCGACGGCGAAAGATTGGACGTGATTCGGCTGTCCTAACTGGGGTGGGTAGTTCATTCCACCATTGTGGGGCAAGGACTGAGAATAGGCGACTTCTCTTTGATGACCCTCCCGGAGCTTGGATAGGAGTAGGTCTGAGGCGGCCAGAAGATGCAGAGCGTAGGGGTCTTGAGGGTGTGTAGTTAGAGACCATTGACCGGAGGTAGGCGGGAGCGGTTCCCTTTGCCGCACGGTATGCTAGGTCGAGGGCCTTGAAGCGGATTCGTGCAGCAATGGGGAGCCAGTGCAGGTCCCTAAGAAGTGGGGTGACATGGGCCGACTTCGGTAGGTTTGAGATCAGGCGGGCCGCTGCGTTCTGAATGAGTTGAAGAGGCTTAGTGGCAGTGGCCGGGAGGCCAGCGAGCAGTGCATTGCAGTAGTCGAGGCGGGAGATGACTGTTGGTAAACAAGAATACCCTGAAGACTCTGGCAGGAGCACTCATTCAGGGGTACTACGACTATGCTTGCACCTCATGGTACCAAAGCACCTCAAAGGCGCTAAAAACTAAATTACAAACATCTCAAAACAAACTGGTCAGACTACTGCTTGACCTTACTCCTAGAACCCACCTCACCCCTGCCCACTTTGACAACCTAGGATGGCTTAGAGTAGACGACAGAGTACAGCAACTTGCAATGGGCCTGGTCTACAAGATACACTACACGACCAAGGTACCCATGTACATGTCAAAATACTTCCCAAAGGTCAGTGAATACCACGATCACAACACCAGAGGGAGCTCCACAAATCATGTTAAACCCAGATTCGGCTCAAATAAGGGACTAAACACGTTTCGCAATTATGCCACATCAATGTGGAACGCCCTACCCAAAGCTGTAAAGGAATGTGGATCACTACCCACTTTCAAAACCTCTCTCAAGGGACACCTACGGGAGACTGCAATTCAACACTGGCCCCTGTAAATATCCTAACCCAACCCCCTCCAATGTACAGTCATTTACCTAGTATGGTTTTGTCAATAGTCCAATGTACAATTTTGTTTGTTTG
This sequence comes from Notolepis coatsorum, assembly GCF_963971535.1. Lineage (NCBI taxonomy): Eukaryota > Metazoa > Chordata > Actinopteri > Aulopiformes > Paralepididae > Notolepis > Notolepis coatsorum. The sequence goes on along the minus strand of NC_140179.1, from coordinate 26,092,886 downwards.
TACAGTGTCTCCCCCCCCCCTCAATGTACAGTTTTGCCAATGTACAGTCATTTACCTAGTATGGTTTTGTCAATAGTCCAATGTACAATTTTGTTTGTTTGTACAGTGTCCCCCCCCCCCCCCCCCCCCCCCCTCAATGTACAGTTTTGCTTGTTTATACAGTGTGCCCCCCCCCCCCCAACCACCTCCAATGTAGATTACCCAGTATGGTTGTCAATATCCCAGTGTACCCAACCCCCCCCACCCAACCTCCTCCAATGTACAGTTTCTACGTCAAATGTATATACTCCCTTTTCCTGACTCCTTCTGTATCACAAACAGTACTGTATTTGCAAATCTGGTATGTCATAAATGTATAGATGTAGCAGTACTGACTATCTGTATGTCATGTATGTCATATATGTCCTGATGAATTGAAAATGGGGGACCCTGATGTAAACAAGACGAAAGTCTTTCTCTGGTCTGCATCCCCTTAACAATTGTGTGTATTGAGCTGTACTGTATTGTACCCATTCTGCAATCTGTTAATAAAGTTTTCAATCAATCAATCAATCCCTGACCAGCAGGCAGCAGCATGGCTCTTTTTTACACCAGATGCTTAGAAGAGCTACCGAGGATGAAAGTGACGGATGTCCACAGAATTGTAAAAGCGAGCAGTAAAGCATCGAACTCTTTGCTGGACAAGGGTTTTAAACTATATGTGTCCAGCTATATCTTCGATTATGAAGGTGTTGTAAATTTTTCCTTTACAATTTGTGTTGACAAAGGACCCCAATGTAAACAAGCCATATTGCTTTCTTGGGTTTAAATCCTCTTAGCAGACCCTGTATTGAACTTTACTATCATGTGCTTTTTGTATACAAACTGCTAATAAAGTATTAAATCAATCAAAAGTCAAACTATCTTGTTATTCATCATGTCATGTTTTATGCCTGACAGTTTCAAATAAAGACAAGCTGACAGGTGAAGTCAGCATCAGAGCCTGTTGCTACAGGTCACTGAAGAAGAATGAAAAGCCCCACAGTTTAAGAGTGGTGAAATGGTGGAAGGGCTGTGTTTGTTCAGGGCTCCAGAGTACTAAACGTTTTAGTTGGTTGCACTGTGCGCCTAACTTTTTCATGTAATGCATAATTCAGGTGCAGCTATACATACACACACATAGACAGACCTGCTAAATGTAAGGTGCACTGGTGCGACCAATTATAATTTTTAGATGCATTAACATATATTTTTTGGGGTGCATCTGATTCCCAAATGGGTGCCCTCTGGAGCCCTGTGCCTGTGGGTGCTCTCGTCAGTCACGTTATTGACTTGACTCGTATGGGTTGTTCATGGCCTAGGTTTCTGTTTATGGCCCGTTCCAGTCCTGTTGATTGCATGTTCATGTTGTTCTCTGTTCAAAGCCTGTTCATGGCTGTGTTCTCTGTTCATGGTCTACCTGCTTGCTGGTAAGTATCACAGCAGTGTTATCATTAGCATATGGCAGGCATTGACACTAAGGGCTGCCCACCTGCCCCTTGCAGGTAGAGTTTGCTTTCCGGTTGCCCGACCGGGCAAGTGCTTGTTTGAGAGGGAACACAACCGTCTATAAACACAACACGAGATATCTGTCTAAACACCTGAACGTGGGCAGGTCTTCTGGTCTGTGGAATGTAAAATAAGAGCACTGTTGACCTATAATGTGCTATTTTCACATTGTTTAAAGTAAAACAATAAGTGTTAAATTGAATGGTAATTCAATTTATGGTAATTTTCATTTTACGTACAGTATCATTTTATAATGGACAATTTACTTTTTGGGCAAGTGGGCATGACCTTTGGGCAAGTGGGCATGCCTTTTGGGCAAGTAGAACATGACCTGTACTTGCCCGATTGGCAAGTGCCTCTGAGACCTTAGTGTCAACCCCTGCATAGGTTTGTCTCATGTTGCATAGAATATTTCTGAAACAATCAAATTCAATCTATTCTTTCTAATAACATTTTCCCTGTTTTCTTTTCTTTTTAGGTTGTCCTGAAACATTCAAAGCCAGTCATAATGACTGCGCATCGTTGTTCATGTGTCGCTGGCACAGCACTTTGCAACCACATTGTTGCACTACTCCTGCTGTCAGCTCAGTATTCTGAGACGGGTACCAAAGTTGTCCCCCCTGTACACAGCTGCACTGAAACGGAGCAACAGTGGCATAAACCAAGAACCATGGTCAGTTCCAAATGGTACATCTTTGTTTGTTTATCATGTCATCATTTTGCATAGACGTAAGCACTGCTGAATTATCATAGGGGCTGAAACCTGGTCCAGTAGGCCAAATGACCATCTCCAAGCCGACGAAGTCCAGGGCGACAGGAACAGAAGGAGGAATTAGGTATATATGAATGAATGAATGAAAAAGTTTATTTTTGGACATGTTATTCTCCAAACAACTCACGATATCTTGTTCCGTCGAACCAAACAATCATAACAACAAATTAAAAAAACATTAAAAGAAAAACATTAAAAAAAGAAAAAAAGAAGGAATTATAAACAAAAGGTCAAGAGCAATGTGTTTGGTTAGCAGACATGTCCAAAAAAGGAGTAGAGGGAAGCTAAGCTTATTGATCCCTACCCCCTTACATTTATATTTGTTCTTCCATTAATTTTACTAGATATAACATAATTTAGTGTATTACAATATAGAATATACTTTTACTTATTAAAAGATTACAAGAAAAAATACTTGATTCACTTGACAGCAGTGAATATAGTACAACACAATATAACATACCTTTGTTTATCCTCAATACTAATTTCTGTATTTTTCCAATGTGTATTTTTTTAGCTGCTTTTTAAATTGTGCCACATGTTTACTCAGTTTGATGTATTCGGGTAAATTATTCCACAACTTCACTCCACACACCGATATGCACATGCTTTTCAGCATGGTGTTTACCATTGGTTGTTTAAGTGTAAATATGGACTACTGTTTTACAAGTCTTTCAAGGATAAACACTGAAAAGATTTTTAATATTGAACAATACACACCAGTTATTCACAATAATATAGATTAAAACTAAATTATATTCAAGAGAAAATGTGTAAACCAACTAGCATCACTCATCTGTGTTACAGAAGCACACTCTACAAGGCACTTGCTGGACCTCTCCCTGACCTCTCTGTGCTCAAGGTGGAAGAGGCTTATAAAAACGTTGCCCCCCTGTCCAGGCCATTAGTCTGTACCATGGGGATGTCTGCAGATCAACCCTTGGTTGACTCTCGCTTTGGACCTGTCCAGGTAGGGGTGGGCAATATGGTGATAAATATCATTGAGACGATACAATATCTCCACGATATGCCTTTTCAGAGATATCATATATATCGTGATACACTGAGGGAGCCATATCAAAATTCCTGTTGAATTGTTAAGAGATTCATTGCAGAATTCATTCAAACCTGCTTGAAATGGTATTTTGGTCTAAATGGTCTCTTACTCCTTTTTCTTTTAGTTTTTGTTACCTTGTAGGTTGTTGTATTGTTAAGTAACTTAACCATAAAAACCAACATGAAAAATTATCGTGATAATATTGTGGATCGTGATACAGCTTGATAAATATGGTGATATTATATTTGTCCATATCTCACACCCCTATGTCCAGGCTGGAAGTGTCCTGTCCAACCAACAGCCCCCAGTGAAAGCACGCCACATAGAGCATCATGAAGATGCTCCTCCATTCCCCCGACTCCCCCTGGATGATTACAGACTTGACCAGACCCTGCAAGGCTGCCAGTTTGTCCTCAGTGAGCATGATGAGCTTCACATCAAGTCTCTTCAGGTCACATATAATACTGCACAGAGAATCGAAGCAGCAACGACAGAGCAGAGTGGGAGTTCTGAGTGGAAACTGCTTCGCAAACAAAGACTGACCTCATCCAGGTATGGCTGCAACTATTGATAATTTCTTAGCAATTACTATACTGATGACCTTTTCAATAGCATATTCAAGAAGCACATTCTAATATAATTTGATTTGTTTGTGTATATACAGTATAATCAGTGAAAAAGGTGAACCAATGAGCTACATTGGTTATTTTGAATCAAATCGATTATAATTGCTTAGTTCAATTGACTGTTGCACCACTACCTCCAGGTTCCGAGAGGCGTGCCATGTTCGGGGGCTGACTTCAGCAACAAATTTGGCTCAGAGAATCATTAAAGGTACTGTGCAAACGGCTGACATGAAGAGGGGACTGGACATGGAGATCGAGGCCGCAATAGACTATGCCAAGTTGAAGAACGTCAATTATTATCCCTGTGGCCTGGTGATACACCCTGATGTTCCCTGGCTTGCATCCTCCCCTGACGGCAACGTTTTTGATCCCCTTGAGCACCCACCTTTTGGACTGGTGGAGTTCAAGTGCCCCAATGTTCCAAGTTTTGTGGACTGCAAATACATGAGCATGGCAGATGGCAAACATGTATTGAAACAGCATTCATACTACTGGCAGGTTCAAGGGCAGCTTCTTACTTCAGGCTTGGAGTGGTGTGACATTGTTGTGTGTGCACATGATGACTTGTTTGTGCAAAGGATATACAGAGATCCAGGTGTGTTGGCGAACATCAGACAGAAGGGTGACTGGTACTATTACTATGTGTATATGCAGAGCTTTTTAGGAAGGGCATAGGTCAAGCCTGATTTACAATGGGGGTTAGGGTTAGATGGTGCAAATTTAACATTTATACATTATACATTTACTCCACAGAAGGCTGAATTGCCCAGGCCTTAACAAGAGGTCCATATTGGTAGTTGCTCAGTAAGCAGGCTACGGTCCACATAGAGTTTATGCTTCCCATCGAGGCCACTGGGATATCGGAGTGGAAGAGTTTATTCAGCTTAATTCTTTCAATTAGTCTTTCAACATGGACTCGAAGGTGCGCAATCTCCTGGGTTTTCTTAACCTGCTCTGCTGGCATCTGGCTCTGCTTTGAGAGGAAGGGTGGGCGATATAGTTTACCCGGGATACAGTCCTGTATCAGAAATCCCTTGTCTGCCATCACAGCCATATCCTCTGTCAGCAGGCGTTGGAGGCCTGACTGCTTAAACAGCTCTTTGTCACTGATGGAGCCAGAATACAGTTCGGAGATGAAGGTGACTGCTCCATGAGGTACCATCCCAAGCAGGCCCTTCAGGGTCGTATGAGACTTGTAGTTGGAGTACAGTTCACTTTGCAGAGGCAGGCTTTCTGGCTGTTGGCATCTCAGCTCTGTGCAGTCAACAACTACCTACCAAATCAAGTAACATCAAATTAATGTAATGTATGTGATATCAGCCATCAAATTTGTATTGTTTAAATTAGAATTTATATTGTTTAGACTAGAGGTTGTATTTATGTTTGAACAATAGGCGGCACACCACCTCCATTATAGCACCTCCATTATAAAGGTCCTTGCTATCAATAGACTCTTTTATGTAGTGACCAAGCAAAGAAGAGGCCACAGTTGGCAAAAGATAATTATTTTGGTCTAGTGCTTGTGTGTAGCAAGTCAGTTTATGTAACAACGAATACAGTAGTATATGAGTGATTATGTTTACCTGTGTGTCTGCGTATTGGCTCTGCCTGAACTCCCTCGGCAACGCAGCCTTAACTTGCTCCTGAGACATCCAGATGGTCAGTGAGCCAAGTAGAAAGTACAGGTAATGGGTCCATGTCGTGATGATCCGGCTAGCCGTCGATGGATGGATCCCAAAGCGATCTGCCAGGTCAACTTCTGTGGATCCCAAGGCCATGTACATTAGGTACAGGAACATCTCATCCAGCAGAGGAAGAGCATGTCTCTGTAATAAATTGTACAAAACAGATTAGACAATTATTATGTCAAGCATTACCCACATATTTCCAATAGTCAGAAGAGGGAAAGAAATGTTTTTTTCCCCAGACATTTACACAGCCATCTCATCTCTTACTGATGTCAAAAATACATGCATGCTATACGTAATCCTGCCATTTCCCTTGACCGAGGTACTGGCATCATAACTGCAGCTGGTCCATCTACATTGCATTATGGCTATTCAATGCTCTTTAAAGCAGTTAGGATGGGAGAAATGCAGAGAACAAATTTCCCCAACACCATGTTGCTGTACTTTTAATTACACCTGATCTTGATTACATACTTTTGTGGTATAGACAGGGGCGGCGATATAGGCGAGGCAGCCGCCTTAGGGACTGAATGGAGTTGCCGTTCGTGGGACTGGATCGACAGACTGCATTGCGCCATGCCCCGGGTCCTATGTTCCCCCTATGTTTCCCATGTTCCAAAAGGGTTCTAAGTTCCCCGGGTCCTATGTTCCCCCTATGTTTCCCCGGTAGCGATAAAGGCTCACCCCAGGCTCGCCACAGCAGTGGATTTCAAAGATAGCCACTTTTATAGATAATTAATTTGTATTGCAACGGAGTCATGGATCTAGTCGGGCCACGTAGCATTATGTCGACAAAATTCAAATAGAATAAACAAGTGTAAAATAAAGAATTTTAAACTAAGTTTAGCCTATTAAATAATTTTATAAGCGTTCGTTTATTTGCGGTCTGTGTGAGAAGCATCCATCTGCAGAACAACAGCCCAGCTCTCTCTGTCCCCACGCTGTCAGGCCGTCACAGGCCCGCTCAGCAGCGCCACCCACCCAATGGCTGAATTGCCAATGGCTGAATTGGAGTATTGCACTGTGCGGGATTGATTGATTGATTGATTGATTGATTGATTGATTGAAAACTGTCATGTACAAAGGTCTAAGGACCACACAGAATAATAACTGGAGCTGGCTACCATGAGCAAAAGCAGCCTCTCTCAGTAAATGCTTTCAAAACAGTCCCGGGCAGGTAGGTAATAATAAACACAAGACGTTGTTCCAAAAATAGTAAATTATATTTATTATGCCGGGTAGGGATTTAAACCTCCACTGATATTTAAATAGGCAACAAAGGGAAAAAACAACCCACAAACAATTAACAAACAGGGAGAGGGATAAAGGGAGAACACACAAGGTAAGTATAATACAAAGTAAACTAGATAAGCGCCCACAGACACTCACCAACCAGCCAGAGGTTGGTACTGGGAAAAACCCCAGCAAAGGTACCAAAGGTACAATTCCACACTCAGTGGGATTAGGCCTAAAGCCAACAAGAGAATACTTACTCCAATGGAGGAGTGGCGCAGAGGCCAACAATATCTATATACATATACCAGTACTTTAGTCCACCCGAAGCAGTAGATAAGCACAGTATCAATTCCACCACAGTGGCAAACAATGGCAACCTCACTCTACTCTGGTCACTGGCAATTGACAGAATGAGGCGCCCAGACGTGTGTGTGCTGTCAGGTACTTGGCTACCCATCCCTCTCGAGGTGATTGCCATCAGCTGTCATTCATTAGGCAATCAGCACTCTTCAGTGTAGGGACGGGCAGCACCTGACAGGGAGAGAAAAGAGACAGCATTAGCTCTCATGTTCACACACACACATCACATACAAAACACAACACATTAAATATACTAACCTGATGTTCAGAAGGTGTCATAAATACAGTAATAATGGTAATGACCAACCCACGTACCCAGGTACGTCACAAAAACTTTATTAACAGATTGCAGAATGGGTACAGTACAGTACAGCTCAATACATACAATTGTTAAGGGGATGCAGACCAGAGAAAGACTTTCGTCTTGTTTACATCAGGGTCCCCCATTTTCAATTAATCATATGACATACAGATAGACAGTACTGCTACATCTATACATTATGGCCACTTTACAAAGGAAAGGTCACTTTAAGAATAGTATAGTATAACTTGAGATTGTATAATATAGCATGTACATAAAGACCCAGTGCCTCATTCGTAGCTATCAGTGTATTGCACTACCACAGGACCTAGCATGTCCTCATGCTCTGTAAATAACTCATGTACATATACCGATATGCCCTACTCTGTTTACTTGTTTTATTGCACAATGTCGTTCTATTGGATTCTATTATATATTACTATTGTATTATGCACATCGTTGCGGGCAAGACCACCCGCATTTCATTGTATACTCGTATGCCGTGACAAATAAAACTCTTGACTTGACTTGAATAGGCGGAGCTATTAATGCTGGCGCCAGGTAAGAGGTATAAAAGGAGATGTTAACTCCCCCTCTGTCTCTTCCTCCGTCGCTTCTCATGAGAGAAGGTCTCATGTGCATAATGATGTGTGAATAATAAACCATGCCAAAGGCTAAAGAGAGGAACCTTGTCGTCATGGCCAAGTTATTGTCGCTCCACAGGTGACTCTGTCAACAGCAGACATAGTAGTTGAGCTGTGATGGACCTGTAAGCGCCTGGCAGAGGGCAGCAGGTCAAACAGGTATTGTGCTGGGTGGTGAGAGGAGGTCAGAGGTCATTGTGGCACATGGTAGCCTCTCCCTGCTAGCTGGCACACCTCCACCATGGCGTAACATTTACATTTACATTTAGTCATTTAGCTGACGCTTTTATTCAAAGCGACTTACAAGTTCTGTACGACAAGCCGTCAGGAAGGGCACAACTCTATCAGCTGAGCAACAATGTTCAACGACGAGATGCCCTGAGTAACGACCTGAGTAACGACGAGATGCCCTGCATTGTGCAGAGCAAACCGGTTTCAGATCACGTGCAGGCAGCTTAACCCATTCTCCGCCAATCACGTGTTAAGGCGGGTTTCTCCGCCATGCGTTGTCTGCCAATCACGCCGTAAGGCGTGTTTGAGATCAATATTTCATATTTTCGTCATGGTATTCATATTTCACCCACGGAGTCTTGGCTGATGCTGTCTGAGCCATCACAACTCTGCAACGCTTCAATACCGCCACCTGGTGGCCGATCGGCGAGTTGCCAAACCGGAAGTGCCCATTGGAGCTCGGTCCGTCCCCTATTTTCGTCCGGCCACTCGTTTATCGTCCCGGGGCTCAATACAGACACTGTCGATATGGATCTTTGCCATAACTCAATAATCAACATGATTTGGACGTGTATTAGTAATATACAAACCGGAAATGGATCGCATCGATCAACATCCCATAATTGGGATCTGTTTGCTCCACTCTCATCGCCCAACGCTACGAGGAGACTGGGGTGAGTTTCAGCGTTTTTCTTTATCATTTTCGATACAAACTGCTCTGATCAATATATCACCCATACTACATAAATCATTTAACGTCGGCCATTGAATTGTAAACGACCCCCCCCCCCCCCCCCCCTCCGTTCATCCGTAGATGATCAGTCATGACGTTTAGGACCATGTACAGTTGACATTTTTAATATAGCATGGATCGGTATCAAACTGCATTTGATAATCTAATATATGCATTTATGCCTATATCTCACGTTCTATGAAATACTGCATAAAAAGATAAAAACATATTTATACTCTAGACGGTATTTTAGTATGAATGTGTGAATGAAAAAGTAAAACGTTCCTACATCCTGAACGATAGATAATTGATGTTGAATGGGCCATAGTAATGTCAATTTAGCAATACAATTTAAAAAGTTATAGCCCTGCAAAGAAGGTGAACATCTCCATAGACAAATAGCGCTGGCAGAGGATGGTTTAGGATGATCAAAGTGGTGGCAGAAAATGTGTTAAAAAGCCTTAGACACCATTATTCTGTACTAGAGATTGAGTAATAGAGATAATGCTTGTAATACACAAGGGAGTAATTCGGCCACCACATTGTTTTGGTGTAATGCCGGTGGATATGGTGCAATATTGACATACATTTCTTCTCTATTCTCCCATAATTGAACTACGCAGTTACATCATTAGGCCACAAGATGGCCACGTTGTATGACTGAAGTAATGGTTCAGTTTTGCCAGCATTTTGCTGTAGTGTATGTTTCAGTTACGGCATACTGCTACTGTCTTTCATGGATCAACAATCATTTAAACATTTGCTTGAATTGGAAACACGAAATTGGGATGGGAGAAAAATCGAAAAATAAGGAGAAAAAAGTGGATCAAAAAAAGTAAAGATTTGCCTTAAATAGTTTACAGCATTCTTGCTTGTAGATCAGCAGACTTGGTGACACCTGTTACATAAGCCTACCGAGCTCCCTCAAGGCTACCTACCGAGGTCCCTCAAGCCTACCTACCGAGCTCCCTCAAGCCTACCAACACGTTTCGCAATTACAATGTGGAACGCCCTACCCAGAGCCGTAAAAAAATTTGAATCCCTACCCGGTAGCGGCGCAGCGCTGGCAGCAGATTGTCATCCTCTGTGGCATGAGACTAACTGGCAGGAAACCGAAATCCCTTTTACAGCCAGTCCTGGTCCTCGAAACGGTGCTGTGGATATTCAGTCTGATCGACCAGTAGACTTTCTGGAGCTATTTATGACTGACGAGCTGCTCCAGGTGACGGTCATATGTGTTCAGACAAATCTCTATGCAGAGAATTACATTAGAGCTTGTCGTATATTTGTCTAAATTAAACATTAGGACATACCGTATGTGCATATTTGTAAATAGCAAGAAAACGTGATCAGAGGGTTGAGGGGTGCTGGGAAAACAGGAGAGCCAGAAGGCTACACACACACACCTCCAAAACAGAGGCTTGAGGATTACAGCAAGGTAGAATCACATTTTTATGTTAACAAAGCTCTCACATGAAATACAGGTAATTAATAGTTTACAATTGATAAGCTAAGTATCAAAACAGGAGTTGTTGGTAATATTGAGAAATATTATATACTGAACAAATAGTTAGTTCCAGGTTAACAGGAAACTAAACTAATCTACTAGTTTGCACAGGACGAGGAATGTGGGGATAGACAGATGGTCTGGGGGGAGAACAGTCACTTCTGGCTTCAGGACTAAAAAAGATAGATATATAATAGATAGATAGATATAAAGATAGAATAATCTCTAAGTCTTAAGTTACAAAAAACGTAGAATAGATGGCAGTGGAGGTTTCTCTATGACAACACGTGAAACACAAATTCACTCATAATTATTATTAATTTACATATATATATATATATTTTTTTTTTATTATTATTATAATTTTTTGTATTAGAAATGTTTTCCTCTATAAAAAAATGCCAGTGAATATTTTTTTTCTTCAAAAATTGCCAAGATTTACAGCTCTGAGCAGGCCTGCACTGCAGCAATGACTGCAGTAAATATTCGTGCAGAATAACTGCACAGGTTGACCCAGGATTAAATAAATAATAGCCAATCAAAATAGGCTATTAACGTCATCTAAGCACGGTCCGTGCATTTAAACTCTTGCCATTGAATGGGGGATTGAATGATTGACAGCCTTGACATCCAATCAGAGTATGGCTCCTACTCTGCAGCTCTGTAGCTACACGGAGGTTGAATGATTGACAGCCTTGAGTTCCAATCAGAGAATGGCTCCTACTCTGCAGCTCTGTAGCTACACGGCTGTTTCTCCCCTCGCGGTATTGATTGATTGAAAATTGGTTCATGGTGAGCTGTTTGTGTTATAACGAGACAGCAAATTAATGAATGAATGAAAACTTTATTTGGTTGAATCGCTTGGGTGACTGTCTGAGTGACCACCTGTCGGAGTCGGAGTCCCGAAAATGGAACGTGTGTCACGCATCAACAGAACAATGTTTAGTGGATTTCAACAGCATCCTCATGCAAATGAAGGATCGATTAGATCACAAAAGACTGCCGTTTGTTGCATTGCTGGATTTGCAACTGCAGAGGAGGTCATTGAACGTTTCATCAGAAAAGAGCGAAGGATGGATTTCATTTACAAGGAGCGACAGGGACACTATTTCCTTTTTTTTATATTTAGTAGCTGTGTGGGGCGGGTCTGTGTTGATTATGATTTAATTGGCTGTATTTTACTGCGTGCGTTCTGCCTTTCTGTGGGTAACAAGCGATTTATTTTGGTCCGCCGTGGCCCCCTCCCTCCTCCTCTCTCTCCTCTCCTCCTCTCCTCTCCCTCTCCTCTCTCCTCCTCTCCTCTCCTCTCCTCTCCTCTCCTCTCCTCTCCTCTCCTCTCCTCTCCTCTCCTCTCCTCTCCTCTCCCTCTCCTCTCCTCTCCTCTCCTTAATCAGAGTTTCCAACGCTATAGGTCTATATGACAGGCGTTGTACTCTTAAACAGTAATGTATATTTGTAGATCTGGTATGTCATAAATGTCTGGATGTAGCAGTACTGTCTATATCTCTGTATGTCATATATAGATGTAGCAGTACTGTCTATCTGTATGTCATGTTATGATGAATTGAAAATGGGGGACCCTGATGTAAACAAGATGAAAGTCTTTCTCTGGTCTGCATCCCCTTAACAATTGTGTGTATTGAGCCGTACTGTATTGTACCCATTCTGCAATCTGTTAAATAAAGTTTTCATTCATTCATTCATTCATTCATTCATTCATTCATTCATTCATTCATTCATTCATTCATTCATTCATTCATTCATTCATTGTCCTTGTGTTACATAAAACCCATCTGTGGCCTTGTGCAGAGGAAGGTGGTAAATACATGTTAAGATATTCCAATGTACAGTTTTGCATACCATTGACTCAGAATGGTCTGTTTTATTGAAATCGTCACAGCAGTATAGTTTGTTTATACTTCAGAAGTATGATATTTAAACATGGTCCCCAAAATGAATGGAAGCGAATGAGGAGCCTGACACCTGTGAGGAATGGGGGTGTTGCAGCGTTGGGGATGTTTAAAAAATATAATTTAATATATAATATAATATAATATAATATAATAATTTGTGCTACACCTAAAAATTTGGTCAGCAGCCTCCACTGATAGATGGGTTAAAACTAGGGATGCTCGATATTGGCTTTTTTACCGATACCGATATTCCAATATTGTCCAACTCTTAATTTCCGATACCGATATCAACCGATATCAACCGATACCGATATATGCAGGGTTTCCCCCCCCAAAAAACTGAATAATTTCAGGTAACTAATAATTTCACTGGATATATATATATAACAAATATTGTTATTGTTTTCTTCTTTTTTTAAACCGATACCAATATTTTCCGATATCACATTTTACTGCCGATATCGGCCGATAATATTGGTCGGCCGATAATATCGGACATCCCTAGTTAAAACAGACAAAAAACAAATCAAATCTTCTATCAACCAGCAAACTGAGAACAGAGACATCCCCTGGAAACTTAACCAGACCATATTTGGTCCTAGACACAGAGTTGTAAAAAGCAAATGGCTTTTTACAGCCTTGACATCCTGTCAAGGCTGTAAAGCCCTCTCTCAAAATGGCGGCCGCCGATTCCTATTGGGCAATATGGGGACAGACGTCATTTTAAGGCGTCTGTCAGGGTTTGTTTTCTGTTCGTATATAATCCTCTACAGGACAAGGAGGAGACACAGAAGGACGGAGAAAAACCACGACCAGACCTACAGACCGTCAGTCAGAGAGATTCCAGCAAAGATCCTGATTAGAGTTTTAGACTTAATTCGAAAACCTGTTGATGCTTTTTTCTTAGCTTGTTGATGCTTTTTTCTTAGCTTGGAACTTCCCAAAGTTGACTCTTGTCCTAGTGAGCTTCTTTGGAATCCAAACTTAGCCTAGTGTGCGTTTTGGATGCAATAAAACGCATATTTTGGACCTGAGCGATTTGTCTGCCTGGAACTCATTTAACCGGCCGTACACCTCATTTTTACCGGGTGATCAGACAGCGTAGTAAGACTTAGGAACATCGCAGAGTGATCCACTAGATCAAATCACGATCATACAGAACCCCTGTAACGATAATTGGTGCCTTGACCTTGGCTGGACTTCGCTAACACCGACTGCAGGACCTTCAACGACAGCTCTATCTACAGCAAGATACATCAACAGACTTCTCAGGTGAGTAGAATGAAGGCATCAGGCGGTCGGGATCTTCAGGAGGATGGGTTCTTAGCTTGGCAATTACGTATGGACCTGAGTCGCAGTCTTATACAAGGAAGACTTCTGCTCGGGTCATGCATAGACGCCGGGGAAAATACGTGAATGCAAGTGTATAGGCTGAACTCAAGTGCCCGACCGTGCGTGTTGCAAATCCAGTAAAGGAGCTTTGAGGGTGAGTGAGTAGGGACTAGGGGCTACAAGCGGAGCCAGACGATAGGGATAGAGATACGGATTAGGAACGTGTTACTCGTAATCCGGCCCCACGTACGGATCTGGGGGAGGACGAGTGGCATGCCCTGTGCCCTTTGGCTCGTGTAAAGAGCGAGAAGTTAGGCAGAGGGTGGCTAATATTATGAATACGAATCGGAATGAGATTTATTTATCTGCTAGAACCTTTGTCACGTTGATGTGGGGGGCAGATAGGGACCCTTTTGTTGGCTTAGCCCTACATAGATGGTAGGGGCGATGATAACGGGTGCTAATATTGGTGTCTATGGAATTAATTACTGGAGGTCGGGTGCGACGAGTAGTAGATAGGTGTTTTGGTTCGGGTGGATACGGGACGGGCTGAGGTGACTTTTGTTGGGCGGCCTTGCCACAGAGGGCAAGGGCGAACAAAAGTAGCATATAGTACTCGTCGATCGGTCCAATACCCAGCGTTTTAAAGCAGTGTCTATGGGCTCAAATGTTAAGAAATCGCCCAAATGTTATGTGTTTGTCTAAGTGTAATAACATAAGAGTCGGCCGGCTTTAAAGCGTTCAGGAAATAGCAATTAATATGAATATGTTCTATAATGACTGGCTGTAAGCGATGTTGGCGTTAGCCATTAGCTACTGATTAGCTGCGGTGGTAGTTGTGTTAAATATGGACGATACGTCAATTATACCGAAATACGGGCGAAACGTGGAGTGAGGTATGTGTATTGGTAAACGAGTCGTGCTGTACGTTTATGAAATTAGTGCCGTATTAATGTCGAAATTTAATATGGTATTAATTGAGTTAATGTTGTTGATACGGAGCATGAGTCGCCGGCTGATAACGTAGGGGCTCCGAAGGGGCGCTTGATATCTATACACGATGGGACCAGGTGAGCGTGTAAATATATGGTTTTTTAATTCGTTATAGGTGTGACGGATCATATTGGTCTGCGTTGCGTTGATGTTAAATGTTAATGTCCCGAGCGGGAGCCCCCTGTTCGACTCCCCCTCGGGACATTAACATTTAACATCAACACAACGCAGACCAATATGATCCATCACAGTGGTGCCCAGTGACCCGGATGTCCTGAGGGGCGTGAGTTTAGGGAGGTGAGTGTAACGGGGAAGTGAGTTTAATTTACCAGCCCGCACTGCCACAGTCACTCGTCAACACACCTGTTTCCGTGACTGTGGACATATGAATGAATGAATGAATGAAAACTTTATTTAACAGATTGCAGAATGGGTACAATACAGTACGGCTCAATACATACAATTGTTAAGGGGATGCAGACCTGAGAAAGACGTTTGTCTTGTTTCCATCAGGGTCCCCCATTTTCAATTCATATAGACATTTATGACATACACAACATACATGACATTTATGGCATAGGGACATATAGGTATTTAGTACTGATACATTTGTGACATAGGCGGTATTCAAATATACAGTACTGTTACCCCTAGATCCTGACAGAGTATATACATATGATGGGGAGGGGACTGTACATTAGGAGGGGGTGGGTGGGTGGTAGGGAAATATACATACGGCGGGGAGGGAATATATACATGCGGTGGGGAGGAGACTGTCTATTAGGAGGTGGTGGGGGTTTTGGGCATTTACGGTGGCCAGTTTTGAATTGCAGCCTCCCGTAGGTGCCCTTTAAGGGCGGTTTTGAATGTGGGCAGGGATTCACATTCCTTTACAGCTTTGGGTAGGGCGTTCCACATTGTTGTGGCATAATTGCGAAACGTGTTTAGTCCCTTGTTTGAGCCGAATCTGGGTTTAACATGATTTGTTGAGCTTCCTCTGGTGTAGTGGTTGTGGTATTCACTGACCTTTGGGAAGTATTTTGACATGTACATGGGCACCCCGGTCGTATAGTGTATCTTGTAGACCAGGCCCATTGCAAGTTGCTGTACTCTGTCGTCTACTCTAAGCCATCCTAGGTTGGCAAAGTGGGCAGGGGTGAGGTGGGTTCTGGGGTTCAGGTCAAGTAGTAGTCTGACCAGTTTGTTTTGTGATGTTTGTAATTTTGTTTTAAGCGCCTTTGAGGTGCTTTGGTACCATGAGGTGCACGCATAGTCATAGTACCCTTGAATGAGTGCTCCTGCCAGAGTCTTCAGGGTATTCTTGTTTACCAGAGAGGAGATCCGGTACAAGAATCTAGTTCGTTGGTTGACTTTTTTTATTACATTGGATGCCATTTTGTCACAGGAAAGATTTGCCTCTAGGATGGAACCCAGGTAGGTAATTTCGTCTTTCCTTGTGACAATATTGTCACCCACTGTAACTGAGAATCCGTCGGTCTTGCTGAGTTTGTTATTTGAACCGAAGAGAATGGACTCTGTTTTGCCCATGTGTAATGATAGTTTGTTATCAGCGAGCCATATGCAGATTTTGCCTAGTTCCGTGCTGAGGGTTTTTTCAACCTGCAATTTGTTCTTGTCAGAGACCAGCAGGGCTGAGTCGTCCGCAAACAGGAACAAGTTGCAGTCACAGGCTGACGACATGTCATTTGCATAAATTAGGAAGAGTAGCGGTCCTAGTATGCTTCCTTGTGGAACACCACAGCTCACTGTGAGGGGGGGGGATAGAGTACCGTTTACCTCTACCATCTGTTCTCTCCCCTCCAGGTAGGATTGCATCCAGCTCACTGATAGGCTATCAAAACCAATTGCTTTTAGCTTGTCCATTAGAATGGAGTGATTGACAGTGTCGAAGGCCTTTTGTAGGTCCAGCATGACCATGCCGCAGTATTTGCCAGCGTCCACCTCTTGTTTGATGTGGTCGTTCAAATAGAGGAGGCATGTGTCAGTGGAGTGGGACGTTCTGAAGCCAGATTGGAATTCGTAGATTAGGTTTTTTTCCGCCAGGTACTTTTCGACCTGTTCGTAGACTATTTTCTCCATGACTTTCGAGATGGAGGTAAGAATAGAAACAGGGCGGTAGTTGCCTGGGTCTAATTTGCTGCCCTTTTTGTGTAGAGGGGTCACTCTCGCAATTTTGAAGTCCTTGGGGACGTGCCCCTGTCTTATAGAGAGGTTTATTATGTGTGTGATGACTGGGGTGATGGCGGCTGCTGCGTCTCTGAGGAATTTGGAGGGGATGTTGTCATGGCCAGTGGCCTTGTTAGGTTGGAGGGCGCTAAATTTTTTGAGTACCTCATCGGTTGTTACCATTTCAAGTTTGAAGTCGTCTTTGTGGACCCCTAGGTTTTTGTAGTATGCTACTATGTGTTCTACCCCATAATGCCCTGAGTGGGAGGGTAGTTTGTTTACCAGTGTTGTGGCTATGTTTGTGAAGAAGATGTTTAAGTAATTGGCTACATCCAGCTTGTCTGTGATGAGCGTGTTGTCCGTCTTTATGTTTATGTTTGAGAATCTGGTTTTACGTTTTTTACTGCAGCCTAGTTGATTATTGAGTAATTTCCAAAGTTCGCAGGGTTTGTTTTTGTTTTCCTCAGTTTTGTCGTTGATGAAATTTCTTTTTGCGGTTCTGATCATGGTGTTTACGTCATTTCTTAGTCTGTTTCTTTGGATTTTTAGTTCAACCACGTGGGCTTGGAGTTCACTGTTTGAGCTTTTGGAAAGCTTTGTCTGACTTTTATGAAGTTCAGAGCATTTTTTGTCTCTGGTTTTCATAGCGGCCAGTATTTCAGTGTGCATCCATGCCTCAGCGCGATTTTTAACCCTGGTGGTTCTTATCGGTGCCATGTTGTTGAGTATTGCTGTGAATTTGGTTTTGAATCCAAGCCATGTTTCTTCAACCTGTGTACCACTGAGCTCATCTGACCAGTCCAAGCTCCCCAGTTCTAGGTTAAAGGCCTCTCTAGAGTAAGTTTTGAGGTCTCTAGATGTGACTGTTTTGTGACAGCCGGCCTTCTGTTTTAGCTTTTTGCGGGTACAGAAAATCATATAATACCCACAGGCTTCCCCGTTACATAGGCTATGGGTCGGCGCTTATTAAAATTAGGAAGTTCGACTGCAAGACTAAGACAAAATGCACTAAGTGTTGGTGGATACAGCGGATGGGAAAAATAGCACTAACGTGGTGTTGCCGAGCGGAGCTACTCGCGGCTACTATGGCTGATAGGAGATATATATTTACTATAAACGGATGGTTTTTGGTATTGGAAAATGCGCGTTATGTTGCTATGTACTGCATGAAACGTGGGGTTATGTTGTAATGAAGAAAGTGGATGGATGGATGATTGAGTGAATGAATGGGGGACGCTGTTGACTGTGTGGGTGAGCTGTGAATGACTGAATACTTGGCTGTATGCAGGCATGCAGTGGTGGTCAAACACGGTTAAACGCCGTTTAGGCTACGTCACTGAGGCAGAAGTGCGCGCATCCTATTATTATGCAAAGTCTAGGTGATAAGTGCCGGCCGGGGTATACGGCGCGACGACACAAAAATGATTTGTCGCGCCGTATACCCCGGCCGGCACTTATCACCTAGACTTTGCATAATAATAGGATACCGACAACCAAAATACAAGCCTTGTAGGTGGGGGGTTGCTTGATCTCCCGACTGGAAGGATGAGACAAGTTGTATCATCTGTTCTGTGCGCAACCGAGGGAACATGTATGCGCGTGCACGCGCGCGTGCGCGGGAGCGCGCGTGCACGTGGCGTTTGGCCTTGGCCCATATTACGACTGCACCACTGGCTGTATGGACGTGCGGACGAGTGAAGTAGCTGACGTGTGCGTGTTCCCTGATAGTATGAGCTGTGTGGGCGAGTGGATGGAGCGATGAATGCACTGGTATAATGATAGTGGGGGTATGGTACGTTGTGGATATAAAGTTATTGTGAACCTGGGATGTGCTTATTATGTGACTGAAGCAGTGTTCAAAGTGGTATGTGGTTGGGGCTTGTCATAGTGATTGTGCTGAATCGCGCATGCGCGCCTTGCTTCTCTCTAGAGGGGAGGGCATGCGTCATGATGTAGTCACACATAGGGGCAGTTCTGGGAGTTGTAGTTTTTGGTTGGTTGTTGAGTGGGATGGTTGGTCAGAGGGACAGATAGAGGGCGGTATTGGTTAGATAAATGGAATAGGAGTGCTCTCGAGGATGGATGGGTCTCTCTCTCTCTCTCTCGTTCTCCTTAGCTGGTTATGGATTATGTACAATACTGAGTTGACTAGTGGTCGTGTCTGGGATGGATTGGATTCCCGTGTTATGCCCTTCCCTCCCTCCCTTCCCATTTCCCGACGCTTCCCCTCCCCCACAACCCCTACCCCTCCCTCCCAGCCCCCCCCCCTCCCCTACCCCCCTTTCCAACGTTCTTCCTTCCGCCCCCCCTGCCCTGTGCCCTTCCCTCCCTTTCCTTTTGCACTCCTACCCCCCCCCCCCCCCTCCCAAATCACCCTCCTTTTCCCTCCCTTCCTCGCACATGACATTCTGGTTTTGCTCGTACAGTTTTGGGGAGTCTTTGGTCATGGAGTCAATCGGTGCCAAAACACGGCTGCCTGCAATTAGACAGCTTAACCACCGGGGGCTTGTGACTAAGGATGTATCTGAAGCACCTGTCAAGCTTAACGGTGCCGCTCAAAACGGAAGTACGTGGAAGGATGGCGTTGGTCTTTTGGGGTGTTGGCTAAGGGTGGTTTGTAATGCTAAGGAGGGGACGTTGACTTTGCTATCTGAGATGGTCATGTTGCTCAAGAAACATTGTTATTTGTGGGGTTACAGGTGTTTGATAGGAAGCACACCGGTGGAGGAGGAGTTTGGGAGTGAGAGCGCAGACGAGAGCGGGACGTTCCAAGATGTTTCCTGGTTTGACTGACAGGAGATGGAGGATAATCCAGTACAGATTATCGCCAAAAATAATCCTTTTACAAAGGATAACCCGTTTTATTTAAAGAATCACAAGACTGTCAGGGAAGTGGAACAAAAGATGGCCACAACTCCCAAAACCTTGGCCCATCGAGGGTTCATTTGATTTGGATTTAATATTGGATATGAAAGCTCTAATTAGGATTTATAGGGTAGATGAGTCCAAAGGGAGGAAAGGGGAAAAAAGGGGGGAGAAACGCATGCAAGAGTTGAGTACATTAGAACTCTTCTCTCGGGAAGCCGAGATAAGGGCAAGTGAGAGCAAGGGCAGTTCTACTGTCAGTGAGGAGGCCCAGCCGATAGAAGAGATAGCCCCTATCATGACACCTCCCCTGGCCCCTAACATGACAACTTTAACCTCCCAAAGAGCAGTAGAGATAGCCCCGCTCACCCCAGCGTCCCGAATAAGAGTAGAACAGGCAAGAGTTGAGGTGACTATAGCGCCCCCTCCATATGACAGTAGGAACGGGGAACGAGTGTACCCTATCCTGCCAGAGATGAGAAGCCCCTATATGATAACAGATGCGGGGGATCTGAAGGAAGCTGGACACGCTGTGACACAGATTACCCTACTACCTGGAGCAGCCAAATATCCGAGGGCTGAGAGGAAGACACATGTGGCACTCGTGACTCGACAGAAGTCCTCCTGCTGCCAGACGCGGGAGGGAACATCTGGAAAGACAGCCCCAACCCAGGAAGACTGCACCCCTCACGGCAGCACAGAAGGAGATCCTCAGGGCCGAACTGGAAGGGCGGGGAGGAGGTGATCGGAGGACTCAGGCCAAAGAGAACCTGGAAATAAAAAATATATATAGTAGCGGCTCGACAGAAACGGAACGCTACTACCAGGAAGAGCCGACAAGGAGTCCTGCCCCCTCAGACGTCAGCGACTGTGAAGAGGAGGATGGAAGGAGGAGCCCGGAGGTGGGCGCCACAAAAGCTGTATGGGCGACAAGAGACAAAAAAGAAAGGCAAGAGGAAGAGGAGGCACAAAGGGAAGCCTCTAGGCCAGACCTGGGCATTGTACGGCCCGCGGGATGATTCTGACCGGCCCGCGAAAGATTACATGATAATAAATAAATAAAAATAAAAAAAAAAAATATAATTTTTTTTTTTTTTTTAACTTTTTTTTTCTTCATGTCAACGTTCACACACACAATATACGCTTACCTAGGATTTGACTTGATTCAACAACAAAGCAGTCGGGCAAGCCGAAAACGGTCAAAAGTGTGGTTATTTGAAGTTTGGATTTTTTTCTTCACAACTGAGGTAGGTAGATTACATTTTTAGAGACTAAAGTACAGAAAAAAGGTACCGTTGGGTACCGGTATCGATTCACAGGTACCGGTACCGTATCGGTTCAAATGTGAACGGTACCCATCCCTACTGAACACACAACTGCAGGGCAAGGGCATTTTTGCTCATGAAATGCATAGCCATGTGAAAGCCTTCATGACAAAGTTGCAACAATCTCAAACACATGAAAACCCTGAAAGAAGTCAAACCATCAGCTGATCACCGGCACAGGTACTCATCCATGTTGGGAGCACTGCATGATGAATTTTCAAGGCGTTTTCAAGATTTCAAAAAGGTTGAGGATGAAATGCAGCTGGTTTCCTCTCCCTTTACCTGCAGTGTTGATAGTTGTTCAGCTTGAACTCATTGACCTGCAGTCTGATTCACTACTGAAAGAGCACTTTAAGTCAGCATCACTGCTAGAGTTCTACTCTGCTCTCAAGGAGGAGAACTTTCCAAACATGAGGAGACATGCTCAGAAGATGTTGGTTCTCTTTGGATCCACCTACATATGTGAACAGACATTCTCAGTCATGACGTTTACCAAGTCCAGGTACAGATCCTCTCTCACTGATGAACATCTGGCAGCTGTGCTTCGCATCTCCACCTCAGACATGCAACCTGACTTTGATGGAATTTTTTTTTTTTTTTATCCACTTTTTCTCCCATTTTCTATATTTTCTCCCATCCCAATTTCGTATCATCCAATTCAACCCTCCCCTGTCACGGACGCTGTTTCATGCCTCCCACAAGCCGGCTGCAATGTGGACTAAGTCATACATAGCACAAGTCCCCTCCGGTACTTGAGGTAACAGCAGTCGCATCTTTTCACCTGCGCAACTCGATCTCTCAGTGGCGAGGAGTAACGCGTGGGAGGCTCACGCTGCCCCCGACACTTCCTGATTCTACTGCGCAGGCGCACCAACCGACCTGTAGGAGTCGCTGTCCACAACGCCCGATCCCCACCCATCAGTTTCCCACCCCCTAATACGGCCAATGTGTATTAGTACGGACGACCAGCTAAACTGAAAGCAAATGTGGAGCGCTGGGCTCGAACTGACGAGCCCAGCGTCTCCAGCATTTCGTGGCGAGCGCCTTGCCCACTACGCCACGTAGCCGCCCACTTTGATGGACTTGTTAAAGCTCAACAGAGACTGGATTTCTCACACTGAATGAAAAAAAAAGAACTGAAGAACACTAAAATGTGGAAATATAACAAGTGAAATGGGACACTTGATATTTTTTCTTTTTTTTGCACAGTTCTGAAAACATTAAATGTTTAATATAGGCATGTAAAGTAAAAAACGCTACAAACTGGGACACTTTTCTTTACACAGTTCAGTGACATGTCTTGTTTATTTTTGCTATAAGATGATGTGATGTCTTTAGAAAGCTAAGAAAATCCTTGTTTCAATAGTATGAAACTCAAAATGCCCTTTGTTATTAATGTTTCACATTTTGTTTATCATTTTGGAAATAAATTCTATTTGAATAAATGATATTTTTGAAAGCTAACCTCACCTTTTAATTGCCAAATAATAACATACACTCTTACCAGGGGTCAAAACAATGCCATTTACTGCTTTTTATATAGAAATAAAATGTATATTATGCATAATTGAGTTTGGAATTTTGGCCCGGCCCTCCAACATATTTTCAGTTGCTCATTCGGCCCCCTGGGAAAAATAATTGCCCACCCCGGAGGCCAAGGGGTAAGAAATCTGTTACCATTCCCCGGAAGGCCACCAAAGAGGAGAGAGAGATCGAAAAAATTCAAAGCAACCTGGAGAGCCTTGACGAAAGGAGGATGGAAGCGATAGAAGACAGACAGAGACCAAGTGGAGGCACGAATAACCGTGCACAAAGCAGATGACACCATGGAGTCTGAGGACGCTAAACAAGCCGGAAGGGAATGGAGGGAGAACGCAGAACTGCTGGAGGCGATGAAACGCGATAAGGAAGAGAAGGAACAAACCTTCGCTGACCTGGAAGACACAACGGGTAAAAGGGTACTGAGACCAAGGCCAGAAGCCCGGCCGAAAGAGGAACCGGCAAAGATGGGCCCCGTGATAGTGAGAGCACAGGGGTTGGAATATAAGCCGTGGGGGGCTTCGGACATGACCCATGTTACTGACAAATTGCCATCCCTCCAAGAAGGGGCACATCCTTGGATTGCCAAATTGGAGGAAATAATGATGGGCCAACAACTGGCCATGGGCGATCTGAAAAGATTGTTGGCTACCGTGCTGGGGGTCCCCACCATGCAACAGATGCTAAGGAAGGCTGGCCTAGTAATGTACAAGGTTACATCAGCCCGGGACCAGGACCTGTTCGCAGCCCACAGAGGGGTGATGTGGCAAGCCCTGCGGGAGACATATGTAACAAGGATGCACCCAGACAAGATTAACATCGGTACCTTGGGGCCTGACACCCACCCCAGAGAATATGTGGCGTCTGCATATGCCAAATGGAGGAGCACGACTGGCCAGGATCCCACCGAAAATCCTATGGAGGAAGCGGTACTCCGGGAAAAGATTCAAGCGGACTCTCCACCCTGGTGAGACAAAAACTAAGCGAGGTGGTATCACTGGGAAGCCTCCCCTTACAGCAGTACACGGACAATGTGTGCCACCAAGTCGAGCTTCAGAGGAGGAAGGAGCAACACCTGAAGGAGCAAGATGTGTCTGCACAGCGAAAGATGTTGTACCAACAGCCGGCCGACCCAGCCAAGGTGCTGGAATGCCTACAGGCTATGGTGCAGGCCGCACAGCCCAAAGCCGAGACGTGTACGGTCGGGGAGCCGAGGCACCCGGTGCCGACACAGCCAGGGGTACAGGGAGGCCCTTCACAGGTGCAACAACAATACCAGAGGGGACCAAGCTGGCAGCCACGGGGCCAATATGGAAACCGACGAGGAGGACAGAATGGATACCAGCCACAGTCGGGGTACCAGCAAGGGCCGATAGAATGCTGGGATGTGGAGGACGAGGACATATAGCAAGAAGCTGTCCAAGAAAATATGACCCCAAATCAAGGAAATCAATTCCAAGGACAGAGAGGGTATTTTGGGGGTCGAGGAAATATGAGAGGAAGAGGCCGTGGACAGGGATACTATGGGCCAGGACAAAATCCAGGTCAGTATCAAGGCCAGTATCAGGGACAAAATCAAAACCAGAACCAGAGTGAGAATCAAGGACAGAACCTGGGCCCGGTAAACCCTTCAAGAGGGCCGGAGCAGTCATTCTGACGGG
Organism: Notolepis coatsorum; assembly: GCF_963971535.1. Taxonomy (NCBI): domain Eukaryota; kingdom Metazoa; phylum Chordata; class Actinopteri; order Aulopiformes; family Paralepididae; genus Notolepis; species Notolepis coatsorum. Next base: position 26,068,389 of record NC_140179.1, on the reverse strand, counting down.
GCCCAGATAATCCAATTGGGTGGTGTCAGCTGTCATTGTCGAACTTGAGGGAGGAGCCGATGGTGTGCGTAACGGTGAATGACGAACCTGTCAGAATGATGGCAGACACCGGAGCAGCATACACGGTTATCCAACCCAAGGACGCCATACACCTACCCATGTCTGGTCGATATGTACGGACGATTGGATTTGAGGGTATAAAACAGCTGATTCCAGTGACAGAGCCTGTCACCCTGAGGTACGGACACAGAGAAGCGACGGTTTCCCTATTAGTCGCAGAAAACGCACCCATTGGCTTACTGGGCAGAGATGCCCTCGGTTTGCTGGGGGTGAATATTTTATGCACACCTGATAAGATAAGATAAGATATTCCTTTATTAATCCCCTTGGGGAAATTCCAGCGACACACACATACAGCTCAACGTCTCATTAATAATAACAACATCACAATCATTACATTTTTACAGTAACAACGGCACAGCATAAATTCAACAGACATGTACATTTGTTGACAGAGAAGGCCTGAGACGCCATATGCGATAGTCCGGCTGCAACAACACTAAGTAGTACATGAAAACAAGGTGTCGTCGCGCCAGGTGGCGGGAGGGAGGGAGGGATGGAGGGAGGGGCGGGATCGGGGGAGGCTGGGGGATAGGACTTGGTTAATGAAAACAGTCTTAGGGCCCCCCCCTCCAGCGCGCGTAGGAGGCTGCCGTCCAGATAAGGCATAGGCGCCAGGCGTACATGCGGGAGGGGGGATTGGGTAGAGAATGGGGGTGGGGGGACGGGGGCCTCATCAATCTTATCACCCCCAGACAGCACAGCTCGTTCCTCCTCGATCCTGGCCTGGCCGCCTCTCCGAAATTGTCCCCCCGCACTGACCTCGACCTTGGTTGGTTTCACAGCAGAATGGGATAGGGGGGGGGGGGGGTGATACATGCAGCTTGAGGCAAATTGCTGCCATATGATTAAAAATTGGGTTAATTTAGATTAATCATCATCATCATACCCCCTATTAGCACGGTATGGTGGCATCTTTATTCTCACGTCCCTAATTTCCGTCGTGATGTCCAGAATGGCCTGAGACCGAGACAGTTCCTCTGCGTGGTTGGTAACAAGTCTCTCAAGAATAGTCTTCAAGCACGATTGTTCATCTGTGTGATAGATTTCGCCACGTTCCAACATGGTCTTAGAACTCAATTGTTCATCACTCCGCAGGGTGTTAAGGTCAGCGATCTTTTTATACAGTTCCATTTGGTTGTCTTTGATCCCGGCCATGTCCTTGGCCATAGGATTCAACTTCTTCCGAATTAGATTCAGGCAGTACCAGATCCAACAGCTGACGGAGCCCAAGCCGAGCAGCATGACAATTAGAAGATATACGTCTTCAACATCGTTTATCTCCAACGGGGAAAAGCATATCGCAAGCCATTGCCCGTATGAATTTATGGTGTATCCCGCTTGATAGCTCCCGAGAGGGCAGAGTGGATCATCCGCATTTTGCCTCCTCGTCGAGAATATGCGATCAATCGCTGTAAAAGCCCAGCTTATTAGATCCATATTACGGTTTAAAGTTGAGTTGATTCTGCTGTAAAAAGAAAAAGGTCAGCACGGCCGAGCGGCTCCAGGGAGGGGCAGATCCAGGCTCCAGGGATGGTTGTGTGGTCGAAATACCTGAAGATCACTACTATCAGATGGTGCAGAGGACAGAGACCCGACCACCGGAGGTCTACTGGTTGGGAGACCTGAGTCAAGAACTGTTAAGCCCAGCCTTGGAATGGGAGGCATTTATCACATCGAACATGCCGGAAGCAAGTGACCCAGAGACACCATACCATTGCACTCTAAAGTACTATAGAGATGCAGATCAGTCACAAGCACAGGAGTGGCTGAAGGACCAACCGAAGCAAGTACAGCTCAATGCCACAAGCATCATAATGGGACCACAAGGAGCAGCAATACATCTAGCACGGAGCGACTATCTGCAGAAAGAACACGAGATTGCCGACAGCGTTCCACATGTGACATTAAAGATAACGGAATGTTATGATCAACAACACATCGGAGCAATGATGAAAGAAGCTGAAGGCGTGGAATTCCACCAGATGGAGAACCGACGCATATGGATAAGCCCAGACAAGCGGTTTGTCAAGATAATGGTCCAAGGCACAGGGATGGGCCGCCCCCAAACTGTGCAGCTGTCACGGGAGATGGTGGGAGAGTTCCCTAAGGACTTGAGCCTCCAGGAGGAAATTATGGAGGCCGTCCCGGAACAGCTATGGTCAAAACATAGCACCGACATTGGACTGATCAAGTCAGCTCAACCTGTGAAGGTGGAGCTCAGACCAGGAGCAATCCTGCCTTGGAGAGCTCAGTACCCACTAAAGGCAGAAGCGGTGGCTGGGATCGAGCCACAGATCAAAGGACTTCTGAAAGCGGGAGTACTACAGAAAACGGACAACCCTAGGAGCAACACACCGTTGCTTCCAGTAAAGAAACCGACCGCTCGTACCGGCTGGTACACGATTTGAGAGCGGTCAATGAGGTTCTAATTGACTATCCAGCTGATGTCCCAGATCCCCACACACTGTTGACATATATCCCACCGAAGGCTGAGTATTTTACAGTTATAGATTTATGTAGTGCTTATTTTAGCGTCCCCTTGAGTAAAGAGTGCCAAAAAAATTTGGGTTTAGGGGTTTAGGGACGAGCATTATGAGTACACTAGGATCCCCCAGGGATTAAAACATTCTCCACACATATTTAACAAGATCTTAAGGGAGGACCTAGAGGGGTTAGATCAGATATTGACCTCCCGAGTCATTCAGTACATGGATGATATTATTTTGTGTGCAGACGACCAGACAACATGTCACAACGAATCTGTTAAGTTGTTGCAGCTGTTAGCTGAGAAAGGCCACAAAGTGTCTTTGAAAAAATTGCAATATTGTAAACCTAAAGTGAGTTATTTAGGCCAAACAATTTCACAGGGCCATCGAGCTGTTTCAGAAGAACATTTGGTGGCCATTAAGACGGCTCCAAAACCTGTGACAGTACGACAGATGATGGGTTTTCTGGGTATAGTGGGGTACAGTGCCGCTTGGGTAGAAAATTATACAGAGATCGTAGGGCCATTGAGGGCCATGATAAAAGCATGTGGCACTGATAAGTTGAGTGCTAAGTTGACATGGACCTTGGATGGTCTGAGGGCGTTTGAGACAGTCAAAACCCGTTTGTTAGAAGCCCCTGCCCTGGCTCTGCCTGATTACACCAAGAAATTCATACTTTATGTCTCCTCTTCACCAGATCAGAGGCATGCATGCGCGGTGTTGGCCCAAAACACCGGGGTGGGGGCCCATCCACAACCAATTGCGTACTATTCCATCGCCTACTCTGAGGTCGAGATGGGGATGGCTCCATGCTACCGGGATATGGCTGGGGTCTTCCTGATGTACGAGAAAGCCGCAAGTATAATGATGGGTTATCCGGTAACTATCATGACAAGACATGGCTTAAAAAATCTGTTGGAGTCCGGTAAATATGCACTAACGATGCCTCGTCTTAAAAATTATTACAGGGTTTTGGAACAGGAGGACGTTACTCTGACTAGGTGTTCTACGGTGAACCCGCCGGAGAGCCTTCCTACGCCTGAGGATGGAGAACCTCACGACTGTGTAGCTGAAGCCAAGAAGTACTCTAGACTTAGAGCAGACTTGCAGGCTTTTCCATTTAGCAGTCCAGATTTGGAACTATGGACGGACGGTTCATGTTACAGAGTTGGAGAGGACTTAAAAGCAGGTTACTCTGTGGTGAGATCACACAGAGATGGGTTTGTGGTAGAGAAGGCCAAAGCCTTGGAACAACCCTGCTCAGCTCAGTTGGCAGAATTAGTCGCTTTGACTGAAGCATGCAATATGGCAGCAGGCAAAGTCGTTAATATCTTTACTGACTCAGCATATGCACAGAATATCGCATTCTTGTTTGGAGCAGTATGGAAAGGGAGAGGGTTCAGGAAAGCAGATGGAAACGCCATACGCCACTGTAGCCAGATAAAGGACTTGTAAAGAAGCGGCACGGTGGTGTAGTGGTTAAACACCAGGTGGGGTATCTCCCAGGCCTTTCTGTGTGGAGTTTGCATGTTCTCCCCGTGCTCGCAAGGGTTTCCCCCCCGATAAGATAAACCCAATGGAAAAACATGCACAACAACAAGATCGCTAACGCTGTGGCGTCCTTGACGAAGATGGACAGGAGCACTTGGATTGGTCCCCTGGCGCGGCTCACGTTGCGCCTGTCTGCTCCCGGCTGCCCTTGGGGGGGAAGGACGACGGGATGGGTTAATCGCAGAGACGAATCGCATACATGCATCGCATGCATGCCGATTAATGACCTCTGAGCAGGTCCTAAATTATAAATTATTATTATTAGAAGCCATAATGAAGCCAAAACAGATTGCAATAATCAAATTCGCTGCACATCAGTCAGACGAGTTAAAAGTGACACAGGGTAACAACATGGCGGCCAAACGAGTGACCGGTGCGGACAGGACAGGTAAAGTATTGGTTATCACACACGAGGTTGAGTTGGAGGATAAGATAACTTATAAAGATGTTTTGGCCTTTCAGGAAGAGGCTGGTCAGGTGGAGAGAAACCTCTGGTTAGCCAGAGGGGCAAGTAAGGATGCTACAGGTTTATGGCGAAGTCACGAAGGACTTGTGGTTGCTCCTACTGGCCTGGTCGGACTGCTGATCCAAACTGTGCATGACTTCTGTCATGCACACCGGAGAGAGGTGAGTAGAAAAATAGAGAAACAGTATGGTTTTTGGGTGCCAAACCTGCTCGGACAGATTGATCATGTCCTAAGTAGGTGCACAATTTGTCTGAAAAATAATGCACGCAGGGGGATTAGTGTGTCACCAGGGCACATCCCCACGCCTAATGGACCCATGAGAGAACTTGTGATTGACTACATAGATATGATTAAGCCGATTAATCAGAAGCGTTATATTCTCGTCGTCGTGTGCCGTTTTTCAAGGTGGATAGAGGCATGCGCCACCAAACACAAGGACGCGGCATCGGTAGCCAAGTTCTTATGCCAAGACGTAATATGCCGTTATGGAATTCCTGACCACGTCCAGTCCGATAACGGGAAAGAATTCGTAGACAAAACTGTACGTTTAATACTCCAGCAGCTAGGAGTGAAACAGCGATTTGGATCTGTTTACCACCCCCAAAGTCAAGGGATGGTGGAACGCATGAACGGTGTACTGAAGAACAAGTTGGTTAAAATCTGTCAACACACTGGTCTAAATTGGTTGAGTGCCCTGCCGTTAGCATTGATGGCGTGTCGTTCGAGTGAAATTCGAGGCCTGCGTTTAACACTGCATGAAATGATGCTCGGCCGATGTATGGTTGTGCCAGGCTTGCGCGCAACAGGCAAAGGTCCGAGTTTGGACATCCTGGAACATGACATGCGAGAATACGTGAAATATATGACAAAACTGCACAGGGAGGTGCATAGTTATGTTTCCAGTAGACAGGAAACAGAGGAGGAGGAAGATAGGCAAAATGCACCTCAGATTCTACCCGGCGATTACGTGTATGTTAAAGTATTTAGACGTAAATGGTACGGAGCACGGCGAGAAGGACCGTACAAGGTTGTACGAGCCACGGAAAAGGCTCTGCAGGTCGAAGGATCACCAATGTGGTTCCACCTCTCGCATTGTGTAAAAGCCCTACCGGACGGGCAGGAATCCGAACCCCTGTTCCTTGATCAAGAACAGGATGAGACCTTGCTCCAAAGCGAAGGAGACGACGAAGGGTTTTTGCAGGAGCCAGACAGAGGGGAACATGAGTTCTCTTCTGTGGATTTGAGGGCAGCACCAATGCTGGACCCGACAGAGGAGGAGGAGGCGCTTAGCACAGAACCAACAAGAGACTTCCTAGCCAGGGAGCAACGACGACCACAACGAATTATAATCAAACCTCAGAGGTTTTTAGAGGGATAATTGAATAGTTTTGAAGTTCTCTTTTTCTCTCCCTCTTTTACTTGTGTAACAATCTTTTGGTTTCAGAACGGAGTGCACAAAATAGACACATTAATCTAGATACCACGATAATCTAAAAAGAAGGGGTACTTCCTAGTACACCAGGGAGACCTTTCATAGTCAAGTTGTCTTATAATAACTGATGGTGTTTATAAGTGGGAAGATTGTTGGGGGAGGGGGGAGCGAGAGAATGAACAATTGGGATGTGTATTGTACATAGAAAAAAAAAATTCAAGTGAAATACGGGTAAAATGTGGTTTTAATGTTGTATTTTATCCAAGTAGTGGTAAAAGTGTGTTTAATTTAGAATTGTACTGATTGTATGTGAGAATCTTATTCTCAAAGGGAGGAATGTCATATATTTGTCTAAATTAAACATTAGGACATATGTGCATATTTGTAAATAGCAAGAAAACGTGATCAGAGGGTTGAGGGGTGCTGGGAAAACGGGAGAGCCAGAAGGCTACACACACACCTCCAAAAACAGAGGCTTGAGGATTACAGCAAGGTAGAATCACATTTTTATGTTAACAAAGCTCTCACATGAAATACAGGTAATTAATAGTTTACAATTGATAAGCTAAGTATCAAAACAGGAGTTGTTGGTAATATTGAGACATATTATATACTGAACAAATAGTTAGTTCCAGGTTAACAGGAAACTAAACTAATCCACTAGTTTGCACAGGACGAGGAATGTGGGGATAGACAGATGGTCTGGGGGGAGAACAGTCACTTCTGGCTTCAGGACTAAAAAAGATAGATGGGGGTTGTTGATAAAAGAGGAAGCTTTGAATAGGTACTGTCAACTGTCTCCAGTCAATTGTGACGGATGGCCAGAGATTACCTTAAAATACGCTGAGGGCCACACAACAGAGTTTGGAAGGTATTTACAACCTCTCTTGGACACAGAGCTTCAAAGAGGGAGCTCGGGTGACCACGGATACCAAATGCAGACCACATACAAACTCCACCTCCTTAAACTAGGTTAGAGAAATGGAAATTGGAATAAAAGCTAATTACACACTTAGAACAAAATACACAGGAGAATAGTAGAATTATAAATAGAAAGTTATAAAAACCAAGCCAACACCAAGTTTCAATTATCTAGCCATAGGAAAACCAAAATAGAGAAAAACTGTGTTTATAATTTGAAGTTAACTATAATACTATTACTAAGTTTAGGTTGAACCTGGGGAATGTCTGATCAATTTGAGACCAAAGTTGCCATAAATAAGTAATATGATGAAAAAGACCAAATAATAATAGTTCGGTTATAAAATCACTATGAAATGCACCGAAAAGGTTCTATTGTATAATAAAATAAACGAAAGAATAATATCTAAGTCTTAAGTTACAAAAAACGTAGAATAGATGGGTTAAAACAGACATAAAACAAATCTTCTATCAACCAGCAAACTGAGAACAGAGACATCCCCTGGAAACTTAACCAGACCATATTTGATCCTAGACACAGAGTTGTAAAAAGCAAATGGCGGACTGCCCTCTCTCAAAATGGCGGCCGCCGATTCCTATTGGGCAATATGGGGACAGACGTCATTTTAAGGCATCTGTCAGGGTTTGTTTTCTGTTCGTATATAATCCTCTACAGGACAAGGAGGAGACACAGAAGGACGGAGAAAAAACACGACCAGACCTACAGACCGTCAGTCAGAGAGATTCCAGCAAAGATCCTGATTAGAGTTTTAGACTTAATTCGAAAACCTGTTGATGCTTTTTTCTTAGCTTGTTGATGCTTTTTTCTTAGCTTGGAACTTCCCAAAGTTGACTCTTGTCCTAGTGAGCTTCTTTGGAATCCAAACTTAGCCTAGTATGCGTTTTGGATGCAATAAAACCTGAGCGATTTGTCTGCCTGGAACTCATTTAACCGGCCGTACACCTCATTTTTACCGGGTGATCAGACAGCGTAGTAAGACTTAGGAACATCGCAGAGTGATCCACTAGATCAAATCACGATCATACAGAAGCCCTGTAACGATAAGCTGAAAAAGGCTTTGAGTATGCGTCACTAATTAGATGATGAGGCATTTGGCTACCATATCACTTTGTATTATGCTCTGAGCCAGCCAACAGCAGTAAATATGCTACTAATTCCTGTTTTGTACTTATTATGTATGTCTTTTTTATTATTATTTTTATTTTTTTAATTTTTTTTATTATTGCAAAACAAAACTTATTAAAAGTCAGTACTCAACACACAATGTATAATGAAACTTTCAGTAAAGGTGGTTAAAATATATGCAAGTACAGAAACAGGATAAAACAAAAATAGTCAATAATAACATTTTAACCGTATACAGTGTATATCCAGCGAAGTTACAATTATATAAATGTTAGTATATAATATACCCCTAATACCTATTTTCTAAAACCCTACACACATATGCTCCAGCTCAAACCCCCCCCTCCCGGACCCCCTCTTGGATAGTGCCTCCATTATCCCTCACTCCTAACCAAACATCACCATTATAGGCTAGCTTTTATTCTCTCCACCACTTCTAACCACATTGACATTTTGGATTCATTGAGCCCCAGAATTCTTGCTGTAGATATTTCTTGATATATCACATCGAGATATGTAAGAAACCACACTTTCCAGCAAATTTTTTCCGGTTGAAACCAACGTGATGCGATCAGTTTTTTAGCTACTGTGATACCCGATAAAACCAATCTTTTTAGTTGTGGATTCACTGCAAACTCAAAAACATCATTCAATAGCAATACCGCGGGGTGTACAGGTATATTCCAAAATACGAGTATTGATAATTGTTGGGACACATCTTTCCAGAATGCCTTAACTGGTGGGCAGTCCCAATACATGTGCATAAATGTTCCTTCGTCCCCATTTGTACATTGGGAGCATTTGGAGTCTTGTATAAGCCCCATTTTGCACAGCCTTATAGGAGTCAAGTATGTCCTGTGAATATAGTTCAGATTGATTTGTTGATGATCCGGGTTCCTTGATGTAAGTCGGACATTTGCCCAGGCTCCTTGCCAATCAAAGTCATTTTCCAGGTCTGGTATATCCCTCCTCCAGACATTGTCTAGTTGAAGGGTTTCATACGAGGACGTTAGTAATTGATAATAAAAACCTGATACAAAACCTCCCAATGTATCTCTTTCATAGAAAAATTTGTGGTATCTGTGGTGTTCAATTGGTATGTGTAATGGAACACCGTGAGATCTCATACAAAGTCGTAACTGTATGTAAAAAAGCCATGTGGACTCGGTGAGGTTAAACTTTATGCATATTTCGACATAACTACAGAGGCCCTTGTTATTAAAAATATCCCCTAATGAGTGTATGCCTCTTTCTTCCCATACAGGGAATCTTATAGGTCGTTTTCCCATTAAGAGAGCATTGTTATTGAATATGGGAGTGTGATTATGCCATACTTGAGGGTTAGGAAATTTCCTTTGTGTTTCCCGCCATGTCCTGATTGCATGGGTTATTATTGGGCCAAATTCTCGCTCACAATGCTTGATTGAAAGTTTAGTGTATGCTATGTCTTTCAATCTCTGTGGGGCTACTATGTTTTCTTCTAATTTTCTCCAAGATACCAAAGCCTCGGGGTCAAACCATATCTTCTTCAATGGTCTTAATGTGAAGGCATTAAAATATTGTAAAAAATCTGGGACTGCCATGCCACCGTCTGCTTTATTTCTCTGTGCGGTGGATCTTTTTATGCGAGGTGGTTTGTTATTCCAAATAAATTTGTATGTGGAGGTTTGTAATCTTTTCCAGTAGCCCTCTGGAGGAGGTAACGGAAGCATTGAGCTGAAGAAATTGATTCTTGGTAATACATCCATCTTAACTATTGATACCCTTGCCTGTACTGAGTTTTTAAGTTTTGCCCACCTGTCCAGGTCGTCCTTGATTTTGTTCTGTATTTTTGTGTAATTGTGCTTCACCGTTTGTCTTATGGTGGGAAATATTTCCACACCCAAGCATCTGAAATGTTTGACCATGGGTATCGCACCTGGGAGGGTTGTCTCTTTTTTTGCACTGGTGTTAAGAGGAAGAAAAGCCGACTTAGGCCAATTTATTTTAAATCCCGATAAATCACCAAAGTTCTCTATCAACTTGAGTATAAGCGGCAATGTGTTGTTGGGGTTTTGCATGAACAATATTACGTTGTCCGCATATAAACTAATTTTATGATGTGTGCCCTTGATTACTATTGGTTCTATGTGTTGGGATTGTCTTATAAATTGTGCTAAAGGTTCTAATGATAGATCGAATAGTCCGGGACTAAGAGGGCAACCTTGTCTGGCTGAGCGTGATACCGGAAAGATATCGGAGATGAATGTGCCTGTTGTAATCCTGGCCGATGGGTCCTTGTATAGTACTTTAATCATATCAATGAAACCTTTTCCTAACCCCATCCTTTCCAATACTGCCCATAGAAACGGCCATTCCAACCTGTCAAATGCTTTCATAGCATCCAGGGATAGTATCGCCTTAGGTGTGATGTCCTCTTTGTCTGTATCTAGTACGTGCAGTATTCGCCTTATGTTATCATTGATCAGGCGACCTTTTATGAAGCCTGTTTGGTCCGGATGAACTAAAGACGTCATATGCTTTTGCAATCTGATGGCTAATATCTTAGAGTACAGTTTGACATCGGTTCCGAGGAGGCTTAAAGGACGGTAACTACCGCATTCAGTGGGGTCTTTGTCTTTTTTGTGAAGAACTGAAATGAGTGCGGTATTTTGGTGTTCAATGAAGCTTCCCTCTTTGACTGAGTATACGATCATATTTAGTAATAAGGGTCCAAATATGTCCCAGCAAGAAATGTACATTTCTGATGGGATACCGTCAATTCCCGGAGCTTTGCCGTTTTTCATTCCGGATATGGCCTTCTTGAGTTCTTCTAATGTGATCGGTACTTCTAACTGTTTAGCGTCTTCATCCATAAGTTTAGGGAGAGTAATTTGATTAAGATATGTGTCTAATTTGTCTTGATCAAAGGTCGTTTCTGAGTTATATAAATCGGAGTAGAATTCTTTGAATGTATCGTTTATTATTTTGGGTTCTGTTACTAGAGCTTGTTGTTTCCTAATGGCAGTTATATCTGCAAATTTTGCATTAATTCTTAGTCGCATGGCTAATAGGTGACTAGGTTTAGAACCTTGGAAGTACTGCTGTTGTCTAGTGCTGCGTATTTGCAATTCCGATTTTTGTCTGTACATTGCTTTGATCTCTGTCTTTAGAATGTTAACTTGGTTATCTAGTCTAGTAGAGTTGTTGTATTTTAAAGAATTAAAAAGCGTTGAGTAAAGCGTTTCCATTTCAGACAGTTTTGTGTTTTGATTTTTGCGCAATATGGAGGTAAATCTATCCGAGAAATCCTTGATCATATTCTTTACCGACATCCATAATATTCTGGGATCTTGCACCGAGTTAGCATTATCTTGTAGGAATACTGTGAGAGCTTCTTTAATTTGTGTAATGAATTCCTTGTTGTTAAGCAGCATCGAATTAAAACGCCATCTTGGGGCCCGGGTAGATAGTGTACCAAATGTTGCTTTCAGGATTAAGTAGCAGTGATCTGATAGCGCATTGGGTGTCATTTCCACTTCATATTTATCAAATATTCTCGGGGATGCAAAGACGTAATCAATTCTGGATAGTGTGTTGTGTCTCGCCGAACGACAGGAGTACTTACGGGTCATGGGGTTAAGTGAACGCCATAAATCAGTTACTCCTGTTGATTTCGACCAATCTTTTAATGCTTTAGATGAATTCTTTTGTTCGCTGGAGAAGGAAAGGTAAGTTTTGTCCATCCTTGGGTTCCAAATGGCATTAAAATCCGCACCTATTATATATGAGTACTCGGGATGGTTTAACATTTCTCCTGTTAGTGAAGTGAAGAAACCCACTTCGTACAAATTCGGGGCATATACCGCTGCCAATGCAATTTTCCTGTTATTGTGTATAATCCTAGCTATAGTTATGCGCCCCTCAGCATCCGACCATACCCCTTTCAATTCGATATTTAATTTGCGTCTGACGACTATGGCTACCCCTCTAGTTCTCGTAGCAAAAGAAGAGTGACTAATATTATGGTATATGTTATCCGCTAACGTATTTATGTCTCCCTCTAAAATGTGCGTTTCGCTTAATAGAGCCACGTCCACATGTTCTTTTTTCATCAGTGTAAGCACGCTTTTGCGCTTGTGTTGTTTGTTTATTCCACCGGTGTTCCATACCATTATATTCAAACTAGCCATAGTCTATGCATGTTTTCGTGTAGTTTTTGGTAATGTTTCTGGAGTATGAAGCTACAATAGATGCACATCCAATTAATGAGGTCCCGTTGAGAGCTGAGCTTAAAAACATATATATATACAAATAAAAATCCCCTATTTTCCCCTCACCCAGAAAGTCGAACATGCCTGTGTTCCAAGAACACATCCTCCGCAATTGACTTTCTCCCATGGTCCACCGGATTGCCCAAACTGAGCATTGTAATCCTAATTTTCCTATGCTCATTGCCATAGGATCTAACATTTCCATTCTATTGCAATAGAATGTCGCTTTTGGTCTTGCACCTTCCCTTACTGTAATGAAGTATTGTGATAAATAACCTAAAGATAAAAATAAAAAATAAAATAAAAAAAAGAGAATAAACCTTTATCGACATATTCCTTTGAACCCTCCACCAACGTGTGGGGGGGAAAAAAAAGGAAAAGATTGTAGAGCAATATTGACACCTTAATGTGAAGAACATTGGAAAAGAATAATGTAAGTTAAAATATATTTAAAAAATATAGAGTAATATTGCCACCTTAATGTGAAGAACATTGGAAAAGAACAATGTAAGTTAAAATATATTTAAAGAATATAGAGTAATGAGAAGAAAAAATTAAATAAAATAAAAATCAATGGAAAGATATAGATAAGGAATAAGAGATAAATAATTATCAACGTGGAGAAGCCACTAGAACCGATTTAACTGATTAGATAAGATAGAAAAGCAGCGCCTTTTAGCGCTTCAATGTGCCTTTAATGGAGTGATTACTTAAATTGTTAGAATAACCTTGCTGTGCTCATACGTTTATGTGTGGTTAATTTTAAAGTATTATTAAGGACTGATTGCACTTCATTTAATTTATTATCTGCTATGTGTATGCACACCGAATGTTATTGTTATAGTTGTATGCTTCGTTGTCATGGTGCCTTATATTCTAGAAGGTTGTAGAATATACTAGTGCCTAGACTATTTTACATTCCAGAATGATCTAAGAGACCCAGGGCATTTGAGCGATAAACCCAGAATATTCCAGATAGATCTTTTTGCATTGATATTTATTTGTCCCCTCAGAGACCAGAGACTGAAATTATAATGTATTATGAATCGTATTATACACAGTACACTTTGTTATAGACGACTTGCATATCGTTTGCTACTTTGATGAACACAACAATGACATTCCAACACTGGTGGAATGACCTCATTGATGAACACAATAAAGTCATTCCAACACTGGTATATATTTAGAGAGAGGCTTAACTGATTCCGGCATTTTCGTCATGCTTTGGGTTATTTGCTGCATTTTGATTTAGGAAATCCTCAGCTTCAAAGGGTGTAAATGGACCTGACCTGCGGCCGTTATTGCCCAAGAATGATAACAGCGCCGGATATGCTAGCCTTGGCTTGTAGTCGGCTTTGTACAGCTTTTGCATCACATCTTTGTATGGTTGACGTCGGATGATGGCCTCTCTGCTCAAATCTTCGTAGATAAATATTGGTTTATCACCATACTTCAGCTTCCCACGTTGGTTGCGAGCATATTTGATGATGTCATCCCTTGTTGTAGTTTTCCGCAGAGTGACAATGATGACTCTCGGCCCGTTGATACTTTGCCCCTGGGAACCAATTCTGTAAACTTGTTCCACTTCTGGCACTTTGTTTGGATCGGAGTTTTCCAAAATCGTTGATAACTCTTTTGGAAAGTTGATGTCTTCGCAGTTCACTGCTTCATCAAGCCCCACAATGCGGATGTTATTCCGCCTGTGGTAACGATGGGTTTCTAGTTGCCTCTCCATCACTTCGTTTTTAAGCAATTTTATTTCCCTCCGATATTCCTCTTTAGCTCTTTCCATCTCTTCTCCCATCTCTGTCAAGCCACCTTCGTTCGCTTTGACTGCTTTTGTGTTTTCTGTCACCGAAATCTCCACTGTCGTGATTCGCACGGACTGCAAAACGACCGCTCTCATAACCTCTTCGAATTTAGTATCGATGTGTTTAGCGTGTGCGACCAAGTGTTCTTCTACGTGTGCTTTGAAAGCGACCATCTGTTCTTCTACGTGTGCTTTGAAAGCGACCATCTGTTCTTTGATCAGGATAGTCAGAGAGTTGAAGTCGGGCTGTGCAACTGAACTGCTTGTGTCAGTTGATGTTATTGGAGCAGTGAGGGATCCGATGGATGTTTTTGCTATTATCTTCTCAAAATCGCCTGCTTTTTCCTTCACGGTACTTTTTTCTGATGTTCCTGTTATGTTGTCATCTATTGTCTCCATCTCGGGGCCAGTTGTCCTTGGTCCCTGTGTATTCTCCTCTATATTCCCCGCGTCGGGGCTTGTCCCCAACGGATCTGCCACAGCGTCGCCTGTTATTTTCTTTGAGCGTGTTTCAATCGGCGCCGTTAGAATTGCTGTGTCTTGTTTCCTTCCACCCTTTCTCTTATCCTTATCCATGTTGTCTTTTTGATATAGTTAGTAGAGGGTCTTATCAATACATACGATGTGGTCTAATCTCTTTAGGTATTGTCCAAATAAGGTTTTTAAACGAAATTAACGATAACGGGAGCGGAGCTGTAACCAATTGCGTGCGCTACATATTGCAGCTAAACCGGAAGTCCTTTTTTATTATTATATAATTTATTTTAATTTTTTTCCCCTCCTTTTTCCTCCGATTTTCTCCCATCCCAATGTTAGTCGTTATGCCAATTCCCAATCCCCTTCCTGGTCGCTGCGCACTTACCCCCCACAGTCGGTCTGGGAAAGTGGAGGCTATCACGTGCTTCCTCCGACACACGTCTAGCCAATCGACCGCTTCTTTTCACCTGGCAGCGCGGACTCTCACTGAGAGCGTGTAACGTGTGGAAGGATCACACTACCGCCCCTAGATCCTATGTAGTAGTCGCTGTTTACAACGACCCGGACCCACCCCGCCAGCTTCTCCCACCCTCTAATACTGCCAATTGTATTAGTGTGAACGGCCAGCCAAGCTGGTGACAACCCCGGAGCTGTGAGCTGAGTGTCTAGCATATTCCGTTCTTGCATAGTTGGTAGTTGAATATAGGTTGTTTTCACCCAAAACAGCTGTCTGGGAAAAGAAAAAAATATTCAGCTGTTTTTGTGAAGCAAGAATCTATTCAGTCAGAAAGGTATGATGTGATATGACTATGAACACATGGAATATCTCAAAGGACAGATACAGATATCTAGTTTCATCAGTGAAAAAAATTTAGTGTCTAGCATGTTCCGTTCCGTCAACAAATATAGGTTGTTTTCACCAATTTGTGAAAGAATAATCTCTTCAGTCAGAAAACTGATTTGACCCTTTTATTTACATGTCAAACTCAGTTTAACTTTTAAAAGTTATATAATGTAGGGCGGTCAGGTGGCGTAGCGGAGATTGCGTTCGTCACCAACCCCGGAGACGCTGGATTCGAACAGGCGAAACTAGAGATCTTTATTGTGTTCATAGTCATATCACACAATAGTCTGTGGGACTTGAAAGATGAGTCCTGCCAGACACCACTGATTAGAACAGGGATGTCCTACCAGACACCACTGATTAGAACAGGGATGTCCTACCAGACACCACTGATTAGAACAGGGATGTCCTGCCAGACACCACTGATTAGAACAGGAATGTCCTGCCAGACACCACTGATTAGAACAGGAATGCCCTACCAGACACCACTGATTAGAACAGGAATGTCCTTACAGCCAAGAACAGCAAATGTAAAAGCATTAGTGAACTGATTATAGGTAGAATCACTATCGTGTTTCATCAGTTGGTGACAGAGAGTGGCAAAATAGAAATGTATTTATATTAAAAGATCTATTCAGTGCACGTTTACCGCTCAGTCTTCTTCATGATCTGTCTGAGCACGTTTTACATTTTCATCCAATTTTCTAATATAAATTTGCTCTTTTGTTACACCTTCTTCTGCGGGCAAACGTAGGACAGGAGAACGTCAATCATGTTCTTGATGATGGGGGGCGCCGGGTGGAGGTCGTGGGGCAGGTGGTGGGCCAGGGTCATGTCCCAGGCGTCCACCAGGTGGACCCTCAGCCCCTTGAACATGGCGCGGAGAACCCTGTCGCGCTGCAGCGAGAGCCAGTCGCTGTTGGTTATGGTCACTTTGAGGTTGAGCTGAGCAATGAGGTTCGCCGTACGGACGACCACTGTGGTCGCGGGCGAGCGGTCCAGGAGGCGCGCCACCGCTCTCCGGATGTTCCTCAGCCGTTGGATGTAGAACTCGACCGGGTACGTAGCGAAATGGGACCAGAGGCAGAGGACCACCACCACGTGCGTGCCCCCGATCATGCCGTCGATCTCGTTGGCCGCGTAGCGGAACTGTCTGGTCGGAAGCCCGGAGAAGCGGATCGGGGGGCCGTGGCAACGGTATGTCACCAGGATGTTGCGGCCGGTGTCCACCGCCATGAACGGCCCCAACTTCCTGCCACTATGTAGGTTGATCTCCTTAAGCTCTGAAATTGACAACATAAATGGTAAATGGACTGCATTTATACAACAGCTTTTATCCAAAGCGCATTACAATTTGCTCCTCACATTTGACCGGCTCACTCGCACATTCACACACCGATGGCGAAGGCGACCATGCAAAGTGCCAACCTGCTCATCGGGAGCAGTTAGTTAACTCTTAACAAATTCTTTCTCACTTTTTACCAAAACATTTTCTGGGATATACTACTTTGGATATTGCAACTACTACAGATAAACATGAGTAACGTGTTTTTCTACAACTCAGTTCAGACCTATGTTACTCTATTTCATTAGCACTAAAATATTATTATCTTTATTGTATCAGAATCTTCAGAATGTCATCTTTCAAAAGAGACCAGGCTCATGCATGTGCTATAAGTATAAAGTATAGTATTTTGGTTTGCCAAGAAAGTATGTAAAGTTCAAGTAAAAAGAATTGCCACTTTTGGGGGTGCCTGTTAACACTTTGGCTGCCGGAAAACGCCTAAACACGTCATTCCCGGCCATGCTCAAGTTGCCGAAGACGCTTTACAGCGTCTTTAATATCAATATTTCAAAAATCTGGGATCGGATTCATATTTCCCCTCCGCTGGCCTGAGATCCACCAGGAGGACCCACTGAGCTCTCTGGCGGTTCAGGAGCGCCATCTGGTGGCCGATCGGCGCAATCGCTTAACAGGAAGTGCTATGGAGATTGTGCTGGTCGGCCGTATTACTTCCGGGCACTAGCTATAGGTTCCGGGACTCGATCTCGACACACTACATAGCAATCGATTGCCAATAACTCGATAAACAACATGATTTGGACGTATATACCATTATACAAGCTGGAGATGGACCGGGTAAATCGACATCCCATAATGGTAAAATTTCTACTCTACGATGATCGCCCAACGGCGCGCGGAGACTGGGGTGAGTTTTAGCGTGTAAAGTTACCGTCTTCGATACTAACTGCTATTATCAACATTTGACCCACATTAGATGATTGGTATAACGCTGCCCACGTTATAGTACGTCTAGTTGGAATTTTTTATATCGCGCTGATTGCCATAAAACTGTATTGCATCATCAATATAATGTATTTGGGGCTATAGATCATGTTCTGGAGAAATCTGCAGAAAGAGATGAAAACATACTTATACATTAGACCATACTTTACTATGAATATGTGAATGAAAAAGTTTAACGTTGCTACACAATGAACAATACATATAGGACTTTGAATGGGCCCTAATAATGGCAATGTAGCAATAGAATTTAAAAAGTTATAGCCCTGCAAAGAAGGGGACTTTCTCTATAGACAAATAGAGCCGGCAACCTACGGTTGATAATGAATTTAACCCATGGCAGCCAAAGTGTTAAGAGGTTTTTAAGCGTCTTGCTCAAAGATACTTCGACACGCTGCCTGGGAGGACTGCCCTACCTCCTGCACTGTCGCCCCTTTATTTATTTACAAAATGGTAAATAAATGGTAAATGGTGCATTTATAGAACTCTTTTTGTTATGGTTTGTAATGCGACCCCAATTGCACGACACAGACAGGTAATCAGAGTTAGCCAAAACAAGGGCATGATTTATTATATACAAAAAAGCGGCACTCAGCCTTTAAAGGGGGAAAAAACACCAAAGTTCATGAACACAAAAAACGCGGCACTGTGCCTTTAAGGGGCGCACAGGCAGGAATCCTCTAGCACACAGGCAAAGAGGTACACTGGAAATCTTCCAGAAACACGGGCAAAAATACACAGGACTCTTCATTGAACACGGGCATCCTCCCGACCAGAATGCTGCCGACGGGCAGCGCAGCAACCAGGGGTCCAAGGGGAATCGGGTGAGAACACGGGCATCCTCCCGTGGAGTAATAGAGAGCGATGGTGAGCCTCACCCCAGGAACGGGTCCATGTAGAGGGAGTTGGGAAGTAACCGGCAGGACATCTGGAGTGGGAACACTGGGATCCTCCCGTGGAGTAATAGAGAGCGAAGACGGTGTCCCACTCCAGGAAACGGCGACAGGTGGTGATGTACAGGGGTGGCACGACGTCTCACGCCGGAGACGCGGCAGTAGATGGTAGTAACAAGAACGACCCGATAAAGGAGTGGAGGGGAGTCTGCAATACTAGTACTCTCCCGAGCTGATTGCAAACTCCTCTCAGGTGCGTGAAGCAGAAAAACGGCACGCCCCCTCGTTGGGCTGCATGCAGAATTCCTCCAGCCCTCACACTTTTATCCAAAGTGCTTTACAATTTTTGTTCCTCACATTCGACCCATTCACTCACACATTCACACACCGGGGGAGGTGACCATGCAAGATGCCAACCTGCTCATCGGGAGCATTCTGTCCCGCTCAAGGATACTTCGACACGCTGCCTGGAAATTGACAAAGACGTTATTGGGGTTCCTCTCAGGGTTCGTCTCAGTTTGGGGAGCTCCCAACTCCGACGTTGGGAAAGCCTGCCTTTAACACTTTGAGCGCCACTCACGGCTAATCTCGGGTTTACGATTGTGACGTTTTTTTTATTTTTATTAGCGATCTGAAATCATATTGCATCACGTGAGCCTACCGTTGGAGATCCAGGGGCCGACGGCGATCAGATGTGAAAAAAGCGCCCCCTATCGTCTCCCAGATGGTAAATCACCCTTTTGGAATGGACTCAATGAAAATGGATGGGGGGGGGGAAATATTCCAGTCCACATTTTCCAGTCCACTGATGCAGCCGGAGTTACCAGAGTTCATTCTGGAGCCTCTGAGCCGCGGCGAGCATGGGTTATACTGTACACACGTTGGATCAATATACTTATCGATTTTTTTCGAAAAGGTGATCAGGAATTGGAATATACCATTTGGATACCATCTGACGTCAGGTAAGGAATCTATGTTATCAGTGTTAGGATAATCAAACTCGTTTTCATGTAGATATAAGCGTTTCCACTATATGTGATATGGCTGTTTTGACTGTAAAAGCCATGAGAAAATAATAGCAGCGATTATCAGAGCACGGCACGAGCGTGCGTGCGCACACATATACTATCGACCATCTAGCGTTTATTTGAAAACGATTCATAAATAGACCGACAAATGATAACGTTCTGGAATATTCCAGTAAAAGGCGTTTATCAGGGAATGTGTTGTTTTTTCTTCGAAACCGAGTGGTTTTCAAAATGCTATAAAAAGGAAATGAAGCGATAAAAACACAATCTGCTTTGCCAATGTTGACTGGAAAATGATTCTTTGATAAGAGATGGGCAGCTTAGACACATAGCATAATTTAAAACATAGATTAGGCGATATTAACGTGCCGTGGACCGTGGCATCAACGGGGTAAAAAGGAAAATACGGCCTGGCACTGAAAGTGTAAAAGGTGCTGTAATGGGTATTTTCTTTGTTAAAATAAGTGGTCGACATGTAAAAATAATAGTTCTACATTCTGACAGCCATCACTGATATAGAGTGTCTGGTCAGTAACATGGGTCTCCCAGTCCCTCCACTCTGCAGTAAACACAAAATACATGTTCTGGTATCCCGTTCCCACTTTATGCAATCAGGAGACAGAACTCCACAATGCAACAATGTTCTGACAAGAAATAAAAACTAGTTTTAAGCACATACAAGTACAATAATCTGCCAGTGGAGTGAACAAATTTGGCTTGGCAAGATTTCTTGAAATAAGTGAAAATATCTAGGGTTCTCTCTCCCCTTAAAGATATCACAGCCAATAATCACTTGCTTACCCCTTAATATATCACAGCCAGTAAACACTTGTCTTAACTCATTGAGCGCCAAAAATGTTTCCTTTTTCTGATTATTAAATGTATTATTATTATAAACAGTCACACGGACCTTAGTGTGTGTTCTAGGGACCTCTGTGTCAGTTAGAATTGAAATGATGATCGAATCCCGTCACCTACCTTTTGAACTGGGCTAGTTTAGTGTGCCCCCCCCCCCCCCCCCACGCCGCAGCCAGAGCACTAGAGAGCAGCGAGCAGCAGTGAGTAGAGAGGTATAATGGCGATCGCGACTTTTGGAGACTATTATGAAGAGGACAAAACGATCACACTTATGGATGCTAACGTGCGTTTTCACCAGACTACATTGGACTCAACACTTCTGGTAAATCATAAAAATACTATAGTCAAACCGGCTGAGGAGGTCAAATTTTTTGTCGCCGAGTTGAGAGCTCCCCAGACTACAGCCAACTAACGTTCGGCAATGGCGATCGCCTAGAACGAACTATTGGAGATTATTATGAAGAGGACAAACGGTGACGATCCATCCATAACATAAGGTGTGTTTTCACCAGACTATGTTGGATTCTAGTATTTTCAAACAGACTGTTTGGATGTACGTTCCTGGATGTAACGTTACCCTGGCGCTGCTAACGGGCCAACTAACATTATATTTATTGATCCTGTACTGACACTAAGACACTTGGAACAAGAGTGGACAGGGTTTTGGTGGACCTGCTGACAAAAGGTAACATCTATTTTACCGAACCCCATCATAAAGCATGCCTTTGTAATTATCCCAGCGTTGTAAAACAACCCCCCCCCCCCCCCCCCCCCCCCCCCCTTGGTGGCTTTGTGAATAGAAACATTCCATATAGTCGTGTTTACCTTTGACCTGGAAATAATATAGGTTTCAGACGAGCAACCCGCACAAAAATACGCATGCTGCACAAAACGCGCCACATTTATCCTTCCAGAAAAACGAGACTGGATTATTTTGAAACGGGACGATTTTTTGCATGGAATAGCGCACGAACGAAGGCATGTAGAAATAAACGTTTTTTCACTGTTGGAGTATAAATAGTGCCTGTCAAATGAGCCATACTATTTTCTCCATAGCTATAATATAGAATATACGGTGGGTCTGCAAACATCGTGAAAATTGTCAAAAAAGCTGGCTCCAGGGAGTAAAGATGGAAAACAGTGTGACAGTCAAAGAGTTAAAGATATCACAGCCAATAATCACTTGCTTACCCCTTAATATATCACAGCCAATAATCACTTGCTTACCCCTTAAAGATATCACAGCCAATAAGCACTTGCTTACCCCTTAAAAATATCACAGCCAATAAACACTTGCTTACCCCTTAACTCATTGACCGCCGGGAATTAGACGGGGCCCCGCTCTAGCACTGGCATGCTTTAAAAGATAGGAGTGTATCACCTTGTTTGTAGAGCTATAACTATATTCTATATTATAGCTATGGATACAATACTATGGCTCATTTGACATCACCTATCTATCGTTCAATATGTGAAAAAGAATACATTTGTCCATCCATACGTTCCCGTGTTATACCGTGGTGAATATAAGTATGGTTTTAGAGCGGTCTAGGGTAATTCCCGAAATGCTGAGTTATAGCCGTATAAGTCAATTCCACTATAGACGTTGCAGTTTCTTGCCTGTACACGCTATTATTCCTGAATCAAATCTATATCATAGCCATAGGTATTATGTTCCATCATGAATGCATGAAAGGAGGGGGGGGGGGGTCGTTTCTGATTATTTGATTGTCAGTAACGGCATTCGTATTGAACACTAAAAACGCTTATCAGCCCGATCGGTATAAAAGCATTGCAGGATCAAGCTAAAATTGACGTCAAATCGTCGGCCAAACACGTATATAATCGTTGTTGGCGGCCATTGAGTTAAGATATCACAGCCAGTAAACACTTGCTTACCCCTTAAAGATATCACAGCCAGTAAACACTAGCTTACCCCTTAAAGATATCACAGCCAGTAAACACTAGCTTACCCCTTAAAGATATCACAGCCAGTAAACACTTGCCTGGTAAAGCTGCATTTAAGTACTCAAACCACTGTCTTGAAGTGGAGTCACCAAAGATGTGGACCTCCTTGTCTCTCAGACACTCAGAGATGGCGGCTGCGTCACTGAACTGGCGACCTGTGACCCCTCCGAGGGTTCTCCACGCTCCCTGATAGTAGTACCCAGAGGGCTTGACCTCCAGGCTCCGTGGCTTCACCTCTGGTTTGTCTGGGAGCAAGTAAAAATATACATCATATCTTTTCACGCATGCATGTACAATAGTGCTGTATACGCCGTATATACTATACATTTATATATTTTTATGTACCGCATAATTATATCCATATGTGTCTGAATATACCTGCATATAATCCTTTTATATACGTACTTATACACCTGCATATCACCCATATAACTCTGTATGATAGCATGTACAATAATGCTGTATATATATATATTTATTCTTACCATGTATATATACACGCATCTGTACATACCTGCATATAATATATTTTTTACATATCTGTAGATATTTTTATCTAATCTAATTTAATTTCATGTAAAATGTTTATGACCCGTAGTGTTTGTTTTGTTGTTTCATGTATTTATCATTATTATTATTTTAGAATTTCGGTACAGTAAACGATGTAAAGGTTCATTCATAAACGTGGTGTGCATGTGTACATTTTCTCCAATCCCTTTAGATTAGATTCAAATGTATTGTCATCATGCAGCACAAGTACAGTACAACGAAAAGAAGTTTGGCATCCAATCAGAGTGCAAATGTAAGTAAAGTATAGTAGTAATGTACAATGTACAGGTGATTAAACTGGGTATAAAATATATAAATGAAGACTACTGAGTAATAGTATAGGAAGTCATACTGGTCAGTGGTGTAACTAGTAAGAGTATAGGTAAGGGATATGTACAGATATAGATATAGTATCAGATATGTAACAAGGATTATATGCAGGTATGTACAAACAGATGTGGATATATATATATATATATATATATATATATATATATATATATATATATATATATATATATATATATATATATATATATATATATATATATATATACAGTATATACAGCATTGTACATGCCATCATGCAGAGTTGTATGGGTTATATTCAGGTGTATAAGTAGGTATATAGAAGGATTATATGCAGGTATTCAGATAGATATGGAGATATATATACACTGTAGGAGAAAAATAATATATATATGCAGTGAATATATAAATGTATATACCATATATACAGCACTATTGTACATGCTATCATACATAATTGATATGGGAAGACTATAGTATGAAGTAGGTAGTATTCATTCATTCAATCTTTATTTAACCTTGAAAGATCATTGAGAGCAGCTCTCATTTACAATGACATCGAGAGGAACAATACATGATACAAACACGATATAGAAACAGAAAAGTCATTCAATTAAACAATTCAAATCAATCAAAACAACTACAGGCTGAGGTGAAATGGTTGGCCATTATAGATTTCAACTGACCAATGGATACTAAAGTATTGAGTTTTAAGGTGCTTTGCAAGTATGATTATTATGATTACTATGATTACAGTGTCACAGCACAGTGTGGCTGAATACAACAAACAGCATCTGGCTGTACCTTTCTCCTCTGGAGAGACTGTCACACTGTTGATCCCTGAAGCAGGAATAAAGACCTTCAAGTTGACACCGCTGAGGAGGAAACAACAAGACAGAAATTAGATGATTATATTATATTATTTTAGATTACATTAGATTCATCATAGCACAAGTACAGTACAGTGAAAAGAAGTTTGGCATCCAACCAGAGTGCAAATGTAACTGGGTATAAAATATACAAATGAGTACTACTGAGTGTAGTGCTAATGTATGTACTTGATTGATTGATTGATTGATTGATTGATTGATTGATTGATTGATTGATTGAAAGTTTTATTAACAGATTGCAGAATGGGTACAATACAGTACAGCTCAATACACACAATTGTTAAGGGGATGCAGACCAGAGAAAAACTTTCGTCTTGTTTACATCAGGGTCCCCCATTTTCAATTCATCATAACATATATGACATACAGATAGACAGTACTGCTACATCTACAGAGTTGTAGTATTAATAAGTACAGTGATGCAGGTATAAAGACGGTATGGTAGTAGTAAGTCATACTGGCCAGCAGCGTAACTAGTCGGAGTTGGATATGTACAGATAAATACAGAAAGGTGTGGATAGATATATATAGCGTGAGTATAAATATATATATATGGTATATATAGCATTATTGTACATGCTATCATACAGAGTTATATGGGTTATATGCAGGTGTATAAGTACGTATGTAGAAGGGTTATATGCAGGTATATTCAGACAAATATGGAAATATATACGCGGTAAATATAAAAATATAAATGTAAATATGCTGTATATATAGCACTGACGTACATGCTATCATACAGAGTATATGGGTAGACTATAGTATGAGGTGGGTAGTTTATACATATATCCATATCTATCTGAATATACCTACATAATCCTTCTATATACATACTTATACACATTCATATAACCCATATAACTCTGTATGATAGCATGTACAATAATGCTGTATATACTGTATACACTAAAGCCACACCTGTTGGCCCACACGGTAGGAAGGCGCAGGGCGACGGTGTACATCCGCCGACCGCTTGTGCCGGGCCGCCTGTAACTGTTCCGCAACAGTAAGTGACTTCCGGGGTAGGCCTGATTGGCCCCGACAGGCACGTGACGCGGCAAACTCAGGACGCGCAACGAGGCTGCTGAGAGCTGTCGCGCGGAAATAGGCTGTCTATTGCCATTCTCTAACACAAACTCTAACCTTAACCAGCTCCTTAACAGCGCCTAAACTTAACCGTTCTAACCTTAACCAACTCCGAAACAATGCCTAACCTTAACCTTAACCATGCCTAACCTTAACCGGCGAAAGAATACACGTTAAAAAAAAAATCATGTTAAAAAAAAAAGATTTGATGGGATTCGAACTCACCAACAACGGACCGCAGGATCGCAGGACCGCTGCTCTGCCAGGTGAGCTGAAGCGCCGAATGAAAGTCATGGCGTATTTGGACGGTTACGTAATTCCGCAAGCTCTGCCGCTCGGCTCCACGGAGCGTGCCGCGCGGCAGAGAAAGTTGCGCGTCACGTGCCTGTCGGGGCCAATCAGGCCTACCCCGGAAGTAACTTACTGTTGCGGATAAGCTATAAGCTGCCGGGCCGCAGCACGCACAAGAGCCGAACGCACCCTCTTCCATGTTGCCCGAAACCGACGGATAAACGCCTCGGCAGATGGCACCCCCACGTCCCTCTCCTGTTCAGGAAACAGTGGAGGCTGATACCCAAACTGAACCTCAAATGGGGAGAGACCAGTGGATGCATTGCACAATGAATTATGTGCATATTCTGCCCATGCCAGTTGGTGACTCCAAGTGGTCGGATTGGAGGAGGCCAAGCAGCGAAGCGTACTCTCCATAGACTGGTTGGTACGCTCTGTTTGCCCATTGCTCTCCGGGTGGAACCCTGATGACAGGCTAACCGTCGCACCCAGTATAGCACAGAATGCCTTCCAAAACCGAGCAGTAAACTGGGGTCCACGGTCCGACACCACGTCCTGGGAGATGCCATGAATTCGGAAGACATGGTCAACCACCAGTTGAGCGGTCTCCTGAGCAGATGGCAGCTTGACCAGCGGAATGAAGTGAGCTGCTTTGGAGAACCTATCCACCACCACCATGATGACGCTGTGACCATCAGAAGGAGGCAGACCAGTCACAAAATCCATGGCGATGTGGCTCCACGGACGACTAGGAATGGGCAAAGGATGAAGCAGCCCTGGTGGTGACTGTTGAGAAACTTTGTTCCGTGCACAAACGGGGCAGGCTGCCACAAATTCCCGAATGTCCTTCATCATACCAGGCCACCAGAACCTTCTGGCCAAGAAGTCACGAGTTCTGTGCACTCCGGGATGTCCTGTCAGCCGAGAGGAGTGGCCCCACTTCAACACCCGAGAACGAATGCTGTTTGGTACAAATAACCGACCCGGGGGCACCCCACCCGGATCTGGTTCCAAACGTTGTGCCCTCCGCACAGCAGAGTCAATGCTCCATGTCACAGGAGCTAGGATCTGTCCTGCATGAACAATGGGCTCAGGAGGACGGTCCTCTTCTGATCCATCATATAACCGGGAAAGAGCATCCAGCTTGATATTTTTAGACCCGGGACGGTATGTCAGGAGGAAATTAAACCGAGAGAAAAACAGTGACCAGTCGCGAGTTTCTCCTCTGAGCACCCTGGATATATTCCAAATTTTTATGGTCTGTCCAGACTGTGAATGGGTGTTCAGCTCCCTCTAGCCAATGGCGCCACTCCTCCAATGCCAACTTGACCGCCAACAGCTCTCTGTCCCCAACATCATAGTTTCTTTCAGCCGGCGAGAGCCCACGTGAATAGTACACACATGGGTGTACCTTACCGTCGGACGATGAGCGGTGAGACAGAATAGCTCCGACTCCAAGCTCAGAAGCATCCACCTCGACGATAAATGGCAGGGATGGGTTAGGAGTAATGAGGATAGAACTCAGAACTGAACCTTCTCCTAAGCTCAATGAACGCTGCCTCAGCCTTGGGAGTCCACTGGAAATGGGAAGGTGCTGTCTTCCTGGTGAGTGCAGTGATAGGTGCTGCCACTGAACTGAAATTACGAATAAAACGATGGTAGAAGTTTGCAAATCCTAGGAATCGTTGCACCTGCTTGACCGAGACGGGTGTAGGCCAGTCTGTCACTGCTGACACCTTCTTGGGGTCCATTTGAATCCTCCCCTCAGATACAATGAATCCCAGAAAGGACAGAGAGCGGACATGGAAGGCACACTTCTCAGCCTTCACAAACAACCGTGCATCCAAAAGGCACCTCAAGACCTGCCTGACATGTTTGACATGGTCAGAAATGGACTTGGAGAATATCAGAATGTCATCTAAGTAGACGAAAACAAACTTTTCCAACATCTCCCTGAGCACGTCATTGATTAACGCCTGAAAAACTGAAGGGGCATTAGTAAGACCAAATGGAATCACCAGGTATTCGTAGTGACCATTATGAGTGTTGAACGCGGTCTTCCACTCATCCCATTGGCGTATGCGCCACAGATTGTAGGCATTGCGGAGATCAAGTTTGGTAAAAATGGATGCCCCCTGGAGGCGTTCGAACGCCGAGTTCATCAGGGGAAGGGGATACAGGTTTTTTACTGTAATGCTGTTCAGACCTCTGTAGTCGATGCAGGGTCTCAGTCCTCCATCCTTTTTTCCCACAAAAAAGAATCCAGCACCCGCAGGTGAAGTGGAAGGTCTAATAAAACCGGTAGCCACAGCCTCCTTGATGTAGGTGTTCATAGCTGCGCTTTCGGGGACCGACAACGAGTACAAGGAACCACGAGGGGGAATAGAGCCCGGCTGCAACTCGATGGCACAATCATAAGGTCGGTGCGGTGGCAGGATGGTGACCCTTTGTTTGCTAAACACCTCACTGAGGTCAGCATAGACAGTGGGAACTCCCTCTGGTAACGGGTGTGACTCCACGCTCATGATGTTGGTGCTCTCCATGAGGGGGTCAGCTGTACAAGTAAGCGAGGAGAAGTCCTCACACCTCTAAACTGTCTAAACCAGGGGTGGGCAATTATTTTTCCCAGGGGGCCGAATGAGCAACTGAAAATATGTTGGAGGGCCGGGCCAAAATTCCAAACTCAATTATGCATAATATACATTTTATTTCTATATAAAAAGCAGTAAATGGCATTGTTTTGACCCCTGGTAAGAGTGTATGTTATTATTTGGCAATTAAAAGGTGAGGTTAGCTTTCAAAAATATAATTTATTCAAATATAGTTTATTTCCAAAATGATAAACAAAATGTGAAACATTAATAACAAAGGGCATTTTGAGTTTCATATACTATTGAAACTATTGAAATTGATTTTCTTAGCTTTCTAAAGACATCACATCATCTTTTTTTTTAAACTTTGGCCATTCCGCTGGCTCTTTTTTGCGTTTATCGCATTTTCTCTGGTCAAGAATGACCGACAGAAACAGGTTTGAATGGGTACAGATGGGGGGAAGACACTCTGAGAAAGATACGGCTGCAGTCCGGGAATCGAACTCGCTAACCCCAGATCCGTGACGAGCACGGTTGTCCCCGGCGCCGAAATAGCGCTCGAGGTACGCGGTGAGCTACTGGAGCTCCCCGACATCACATCATCTTATAGCAAAAATAAACAAGACATGTCACTGAACTGTGTAAAGAAAAGTGTCCCAGTTTTGTAGCCTTTTTTACTTTACATGCCTATATTAACACTTTGGTTGCCTTGGGTTAAATTAATGATATACCATAGGTTGCCGGCTCTATTTGTCTATGGAGAAGTACCCCTTCTTTGCATGGCTATAACTTTTTAAATTCTATTGCTACATTGCCATTATTAGGGCCCATTCAAAGTCCTATATGTATTGTTCATTGTGTAGCAACGTTAAACTTTTTCATTCACATATTCATAGTAAAGTATGGTCTAATGTATAAGTATGTTTTCATCTCTTTCTGCAGCTTTCTCCAGAACGTGATCTATAGCCCCAAATGCATTATATTGATGATGCAATACAGTTTTATGGCAATCAGCGCGATATAAAAAATTCCAACTAGACGTACTTCTAGAAGTTACTACACGTCATCTGATGTTGACCGGATGGGCTAGGGGGCGTTTATAATTCCGTGGGCAGCGTTATACCAATCATCTAATGTGGGTCAAATGTTGATAATAGCAGTTAGTATTAGGGGTGGGAATCACCAGTTTCATCACGATACGATACGATATCGATTCTTTGGGCAACGATACGATATTTTCCGATATCACAAAGTCTGCCACGATACGATACGATACGATTCAGGTGCCTGCGATCGATATGAGACAATATTATATGCCCATTTAACACAATCAGTAAAATTTAAATCAACAACAAAAAAGGCAATGGAAATATCATTTGACATTTTTATTTTGGATCTCTTCCAGACATTTAAATGAAAAACAATATTTTTTTGTATTTTATTTTTTTATTATTTTTTAAACAAACATATAAACAAACATGACAACACACAATAAGATATACAAGCATTAATTGTCAGGGCACATCCAATGAGATCACATTTTAGTTAGTTGTCTTATATAAGATATACCCCTAATACCTGTTATCTAAAAAACCTACATACATATGCTCCAGCTCGAACCCCCCCCTCCCGGACCCCACCTTGAGAAGTACCTCCACTATCCCTCGCACCTAACCAGACACTACCATTATAAGCTAGCTTTTATTCTCTCCACCACTTCTAACCACATTGACATTTTGGATTCATTGAGACCCAGAATTCTTGCTGTAGATATTTCATGGTAAATTACATCGAGATATGTAAGAAACCAAACTTTACGGCAAATTTTTTCCGGTTGAAACCAGCGTGATGCGATCAGCTTTTTGGCTACTGTGATACCCGATAAAACCAATCTCTTTAGCTGTGGATTCACTGCAAACTCAAAAACATCATTCAATAGTAATACCGAGGGGTGTACAGGTATATTCCAAGATACGAGTTTTGATATTTGTTGGGTCACATCTTTCCAGAATGCCTTAACTGGTGAGCAGTCCCAATACATGTGCATAAATGTCCCTTCGTCCCCATTTGTACATTGGGTGCATTTGGAATCTTGTTTAAGCCCCATTCGGCACAGTCTTATAGGAGTCAAGTATGTCCTGTGAATATAGTTAAGATTGATTTGTTGATGATCCGGGTTCCTTGATGTAAGTCGGACATTTGCCCAGGCTCCTTGCCAATCAAAGTCATTTTCCAGGTCTGGTATATCCCTCCTCCAGACAGAGTCTAGTTGGAGGGTTTCATACGAGGACGTTAGTAATTTATGATAAAATTCTGAAACAAAACCTCTCGATGTCTCTCTTGCGTAGAAGAATTTGTGGTATCTGTGGTGTTCAATTGGTCTGTCTAATGGAACACCGTGAGACTTCAAACATAGCTCTAACTGTTTGTGAAAAAGCCATGTGGACTTGGTGAGATAAAATTTTTTGCGTATTTCTTTATCACTACAAAAACCCTGTTTGTTAAAAACATCCCCTAATGAGTGTATGCCTTGCTCTTCCCATATAGGGAATCTTATAGGTCGTTTTCCAATTAAGAGTGCATTGTTATTGAATAAGGGAGTATGATTGTGCCATTTTTGTGGGTTAGGATTTTTTTTTTGTGATTCACGCCATATCCGGATCGCATGAGTAATTATGGGGCCAAATTTCCGTTCACAGTGCTTGATTGGTAGTTTAGTGTATGCTATGTCCTTCAGTCTATGTGGGGCTACTATGTTTTCTTCTAATTTTCTCCAGGATGCTAATGCTTGGGAGTCGAACCATGTTGTCAATGGACTTAATGTGTACGCCTTAAAATATAGGAAAAAATCTGGAAATGCCATGCCACCATCTGCTTTATTTCTCTGTGCGGTGGATCTTTTTATACGTGGTGGTTTGTTATTCCAAATAAATTTGTATGTGGAGGAGTGTAATCTTTTCCAGTAACCCTCTGGAGGGGGTAACGGTATCATTGAACTGAAGAAGTTGATTTTAGGTAGTACATCCATCTTAACTATTGATATCCGTGCTTGTACTGTGTTTTTAAGTTTTGCCCATCTATCAAGGTCGTCTTTGATTTTGTTTTGGATTTTTGTGTAGTTGTGCTTCACCGTTTGTCTTATGGTGGGGAATATTTCCACTCCCAAGCATCTGAAATGTTTTACCATCGGTATCTGTCCTGGGAGGGTTGTATCTTTTTTTGCAGGGGTGTTAAGTGGAAGGAAAGCCGACTTCGGCCAATTTATCTTAAAACCCGATAAATCACCAAAGTCCTCAATCAACTTGAGCAGATGAGGCAATGTGGTGTTGGGGTTTTGCATGAACAATATTACATCGTCCGCATATAAACAAATTTTTTGTTGTGTGCCCTTGATTACGATTGGTTCTATGGATTGGGATTGTCTTATATATTGTGCTAAAGGCTCTAATGATAGATTGAACAGTCCGGGACTAAGAGGACAACCCTGTCTGGCAGAGCGTGATACCGGAAAGATTTTGGAGATGATTGTGCCTGTTGTAATCATGGCTGATGGGTCTTTGTATAATACTTTAATCATATCGATGAATCCTTTTCCTAACCCCATCCTTTCTAGCACTGCCCATAGATACGACCATTCCAGCCTGTCAAAGGCTTTCATAGCATCCAGGGACAGCATCGCCTTAGGTATGGTGTCCTCCTTGTCGGCATCAAGTACGTGCAGTATTCGTCTTATGTTTTCAGTGATCAGGCGGCCTCCTATGAAGCCAGTTTGGTCCGGGTGAACTAAAGACGTCATATGCTTTTGTAATCTGATGGCTAATACCTTAGAGTACAGTTTGATATCTGTTCCGAGGAGGCTTAAAGGTCTATAACTACCGCACTCGTTGGGGTCTTTGTCTTTTTTAAGGAGGACTGTTATGAGTGCAATATTGTCATTCTTATGGAAATTCCCCTCCTTGACTGAGTATAAGATCATATTTAGTAATAAGGGGTAGGGGTGGGAATCACCAGTTTCATCACGATACGATATCGATTCTTTGGACAACGATACGATATTTGCCTATATCAAAAAGTCTCCCACGATACGATACGATACGATTCGATTCAGGTGCCTGCGATCGATATGAGACGATATTAATTTTATATGCCCATTTAACACAATCAGTAACATTTAGATCAACCCAAAAAAGGCAACAGAAATATCATTTGACATTTTTATTTTTGAGCTCTTTCAGACATTTAAATGAAAAACAATCTCCTGTTCACTGTAGAGTGTAGAGTGCTCAATAGTGCCAACTAACTTTAATAACTAACTTAAATAACCAACTTTAATAACTAACTTAAATAAGGTAATAACTTTAATAACCAACTTAAACAACAACATTACAACAATATAAACAATATATTAATTAGAACATAATAATAACCAAGGTCATCTCCACTGTCGATTTCCTGAGAGTCAAAGGTCACTCACCCTTGGATATATATTTTTTGTACTAGCATTATGTAAACAATCCCTTGTGTCTCATAAACAAACAATATAAAACGTACTTACGGTAGTAAGTAACAATAACCAAAGGCACCACTTGTAAGTGCAAATGCAGTGCAAATGCAGTACAGCATAGCTAGCTATTATCCACTATACTGAGATATGAATGATTCTGACCCAATTAAAAAATATAAATGTTAGAACAAAGCAAATGTAAACAATTCCACATGTTTCAGTGCAAATGCAGTACAGCATAGCTAGCTATTATCCACTATATACTGGGATATGAATGATTCTGAACCAAATAAAAAATATAAATGTTTGAACAAAGCAAAGTTAACCATTTCCACGTGTTTCAGTGCAAATGCAGTACAGCATAGCTAGCTATTATCCACTATACTGGGATATGAATGATTCTGACCCAATTAAAAAATATAAATGTTAGAACAAAGCAAATGTAAACAATTCCACATGTTTCAGTGCAAATGCAGTACAGCATAGCTAGCTATTATCCACTATATACTGGAATATGAATGATTCTGAACCAAATAAAAAATATAAATGTTGGAACAAAGAAAATGTAAACAATTCCACGTGTTTTCAGTGCAAATGCAGTACAGCATAGCTAGCTATTATCCACAATACTGGGATATGAATTATTCTGAACCAAATAAAAAATATAAATGTTGGAAAAAAGCAAATGTAAACAATTCCACATGTTTCAGTGCATGACATCAGGCAGTCAAGTATGTCCTTAAGTGTTCTTCTTTGGGAGGTTTTTCTTCAAAAAAACCAACTGATCGACATGCTCAGCAGACAAACAGCTGCGTTCTGAACGGACAATGTCACCTGCAGTGCTAAAAACACGCTCAGAAGGTACGCTAGTACCAGGAATGCAGAGGTATGTTTTGGCAAGGTTTGCCAGGAGAGGAAGCTCAGTCTGCTGGCTTTTCCACCACTCTAACACATTACCTCCGAGGGCCAAAGATGCAGTCTCTCTATACTTAGCAGCTTCAGCCTGGGCTCGCTCTCTGGAGGACTTGGTCTGACGAGGGTCCACATCGCAGAAGGTGTCACCAAACCATTGTTCAATTGCCTTTGACTTCTTGGAAGCGGGAACGTATTCTGAAATGACACAGAAAGACAAAATATCTCTTTCAAACACTTGTTAGCTGATTATAAAAGGGGAACTTCACTGAACAAATTAAAAGTTCCCCTTTATTTAACTAATTTACATGTTTATAACATTGAGTCAATAACACTTTCCACAAAAAGGAAACCTACACACGCACGCACGCACGCACACACACACACACACACACACACACACACACACACACACACACCTTGTGCAGTGGCTTGAGCCTGAGACGTCCCCGGCACTTCATCAGAAGGTTGGTCATCAGATGTGTGAGGAGGTGTACTCGGCTCCACCTGCACCGCTGTGTCATTCTGTAGAGACACACACACACACAAATATTAAATATAATCATTACAACACTAAATAAAGTAATGAATAATACATCCATTATGAATAGTGTTTGCATTTCTAAAACACAAATAGACAAAATAA
Source organism: Notolepis coatsorum (assembly GCF_963971535.1). Taxonomy (NCBI): domain Eukaryota; kingdom Metazoa; phylum Chordata; class Actinopteri; order Aulopiformes; family Paralepididae; genus Notolepis; species Notolepis coatsorum. Next base: position 26,034,042 of record NC_140179.1, on the reverse strand, counting down.
TATGATCTTAAGTAATGAATAATACATCCATTATGAATAGTGTTTGCATTTCTAAAACACAAATAGACAAAATAATATGATCTTACTTTCTGGTCCCACAGCTCTGCAGCCTCATGGATGACACCCTGGAATGTTGCAGCTCTCTCTGCCTCACTTAGAAATGGCAGCTTTTTGAATCTTGGGTCCAAGGCAGATGCTCTCTGCAGAACTTCATGCAAGCCCACATACCGCTCTCCAAGCTGGCCGGCCATTACCTCCTTCATCTCTGTCAGCAAGGTGGAGTCTTCCTCTGAGATGCTGAAATGCTCCAACAGTTTAGCTTTCATTGGAGCAATGACAGACAGAGTGGGCTGTCCGAGCAGGTTGACCAAGTCCTCAGCTGTAGTGATGTCACTCTCGTTGAGTGTATGCACGTCCTTTGCACCTTTTCTTAGTTTTCTGTCCAGCAGTGTGGTGCACACTGTAGCTTGTTGCTCCAAAAAACGCTCGAGCATATCATATGAACTGTTCCAGCGTGTTATCACGTCTTGCTTTAGCTTGTGCTCTGGAAGTCCAAGCAACTTCTGCTTCTCTTTTAAAAGTGCAGTTGCCACCGTGCTGCGGTGGAAATACGAGACAACCCGTCTCACTCTGCCCAAAAGACGTGCTGCACCAGCACATTTAAGGCCTTTCTGCGTCGCCAAGTTGATAGTATGTGCAAAGCATGTTATGTGTGGCGACATATTTGCCTCTACTCCGGCTACAAGCATGTTGCTGGCATTATCCGTTACAAGCGCAGGTCTTTTGTCGCTTTTTGTGGCACTCTGCACATGCTTCGGTCAAAACTGTGCCAATATTTGCTCCCGTGTGTGAGTCATTCAACACGCGTGTCTGGAGAACATAATTTTTCATTTGCCAGTCTTTGTCAATATGATGACAGGTCACAGCTACATATGATTCTGTGGTACATGACGTCCAACCATCTGTAGTGAGAGCGACTCGTTCTGCGTTCATCAGCTCACCTTTTATTTCGTTTCGAATAGTATTGTAGAGCGTCGGTATACAGGTTTCACTGAAGTGCTTTCTTGATGGAATTGTATATCGCGGCTCCAGAGTATGGAGTAGATCACGAAAGCCGTCGTTTTCAACAACGCTGTACGGCCTCATGTCTTTGCAAATGAAATTTGTAATTGCAGCCGTGATACTCATCGCTCTTTTAGAGTTGTGATTCAGTTTCTGCGGAAAGAAACTTGTCAAGACTGGTGTTGTTGTTGACTTCGCAGCCTCTGACGCACTAGCGGCGGCATGGGGATCAATGCCATGCTTCTTCTTGAGGTGCACAGCAAGGTTTGTCGTGTTTCCCGAGTAACGTATCTCTACTTTACATTGTTTGCAGACGGCATTCGATTTGTCTGTTGTCCCGTCTTTCATCCGAAACCCAAAGTATGTCCAGACCGCTGATTTGTTTCCTTTAGGAGAGATAATATCCTCACCGTCAATGTTTTGGTTGTTAGCCATCCTGCAGCTGCTGTTGACTGTTGTGTTGGTGGTTTGATTTCCCGTTTCACGTGACGATCTCGCGCGAATCCAGCTGCCTGCCGGCGCTTTCGGTTTCTAGATGAGACTTGCGCGCGGCGCAACAGGAAAATGAATCGATAATGATCGATCGTTTTACGTGGCATCGATCCTACTTGATATTTGAAATTAGATCGATATATCGATCTGGATCGATGTATCGTCCCACCCCTAGTTAGTATCGAAGACGGTAACGTTACACGCTGAAACTCACCCCAGTCTCCGCGCGCCGTTGGGCGATCATCGTCGAGTTGAAATCTTATCATTATGGGATGTAAATTTACCCGGTCCATCTCCAGCTTGTATAATGGTATATACGTCCAAATCATGTTGTTTATCGAGTTATTGGCAATCGATCACTGTGTAGTGTGACGAGCCAGAGTCGCGGGACCTATAGCGAGCGCCGGAAGTACTACGGTCGTCTAGGACAACCTCTATTCAACATCCTGTTTGGCGATTGCGCCGATCGGCCACCAGATGGCGCTCCTGAACCGCCAGAGAGCTCAGTGGGTCCTGCTGGTGGATCTCAGGCCAGCGGAGGGGACATATGAATCCGATCGCAGATTTTTGAAATATTGATATAAGGACGCTGTACAGCGTCCCCCGGCAACTTGAGCATGGCCAGCAATGACGTGAAAAGACGTTTCATGGTAGTCAAAGTGTTAAACATTTAATGTTTTCAGAACTGTGCAAAAAAAAAGAAAAAAATATATCAAGTGTCCCATTTCACTTGTTATATTTCCACATTTTAGTGTTCTTCAGTTCTTTTTTTTCATTTTTTCAGTGTGAGAAATCCAGTCTCTGTTGAGCTTTAACAAGTCCATCAAAGTCAGGTTGCATGTCTGAGGTGGAGATGCGAAGCACAGCTGCCAGATGTTCATCAGTGAGAGAGGATCTGTACCTGGACTTGGTAAACGTCATGACTGAGAATGTCTGTTCACATATGTAGGTGGATCCAAAGAGAACCAACATCTTCTGAGCATGTCTCCTCATGTTTGGAAAGTTCTCCTCCTTGAGAGCAGAGTAGAACTCTAGCAGTGATGCTGACTTAAAGTGCTCTTTCAGTAGTGAATCAGACTGCAGGTCAATGAGTTCAACCTGAACAACTATCAACACTGCAGGTAAAGGGAGAGGAAACCAGCTGCATTTCATCCTCAACCTTTTTGAAATCTTGAAAACGCCTTGAAAATTCATCATGCAGTGCTCCCAACATGGATGAGTACCTGTGCCGGTGATCAGCTGATGGTTTGACTTCTTTCAGGGTTTTCATGTGTTTGAGATTGTTGCTGCCTAGTTGCCTTGAAATTAATTGCAACTTTGTCATGAATGCTTTCACATGGCTATGCATTTCATGAGCAAAAATGCCCTTGCCCTGCAGTTGTGTGTTCAGTAGGGATGGGTACCGTTCACATTTGAACCGATACGGTACTGGTACCTGTGAATCGATACCGGTTCGGCTTGCCCCGACTGCTTTGTTGTTGAATCAAGTCAAATCCTAGGTAAGCGTATATTGTGCGTGTGAACGTTGACATGAAAAGAAAAAAGTTTAAAAAAAAAAGTTAATTTTATTTTTATTTTTTTATTATTATGTAATCTTTCGCGGGCCGGTCAGAATCATCCCGCGGGCCGGTACGTACAATGCCCAGGTCTGGTCTAAACTGTTCTCCGCCAGAACCTTCTCACCGAGGGAGTCCCAATCAAACTGTGGATCCCATTCCAAACTCCCATCCTGATCGACAGATGACTGGGAGTGCAATGGTTGAGAGAGTGGGCTCTGGAAACCAAGACCGCCCACTGCTTCAACAGGATCACAACCGCTCTCACTAAACTGATCATAACTCGTGGGTGACGGAGGAATTTGGAAACAACGGTGACAACATTGGGAGCCCCACTGCATGACAGTGTCCCTCTCCTCACCCCAATTTATCTGTGGCTTGTGTTTACTAAGCCAAGAATGACCCAGCACAATGGGATACGTGGGGGAATCCACCAAAAAGAATCGAATGCGCTCAGAATGGTTCCCATAAGCAACCCGCATAGATAAATAATTGGTTCTTTTGGTGACACTGCCTGTACCCAATGGCCGTCCATCAAGCGCCGTGACACTACAGGGCTTATGGAGGGAATGTACAGGTATTTTAGAGTCCTCAGCCCATCTGGAATCGATGAAACTGTCCACTGCCCCTGAGTCTAAAAAGGCGTCAACCTTAACAGACTGCCTGTTCCAGCCTAAAACCACAGGCAAAAAAGTTCGAAAGGAGGTGATGTGATGTCTCACTAGTGTCTCTCGGCCCACTAGCGAGACTGACTGTTTCCCTTCAGTTTCGGACACTCCACCCTCGTGTGACCTTTTCTCCTGCAGTAGCGGCACCAATCCACATGAGAACCAGTCTGCCTGGAGTCACGCACAGAAGTGCTGTCCACCTGCATAGGTTCAGACGAGCTGGCCACTGAAGGTTGTGGAGGAAAGGACGAAACTTCCTCCAGCGGGACACGAAAAAGTTGGCCCCGCCTCTCACGCTCACGGTCTCTGATCCGGTTATCAACGCATATGGCGGTAGTGACCAGTGTGTCAAAATTGTCTGGAGATCCCACAACCGCCAAAGCATCTTTAACCTGATTAGATAACGCGTTGGTGAACAAAGTGATGAGTGGTCAGCCTGTAGCCCCAGCCAGTGTCCTGAAAGCGATGGAAAACTCAGCTACACTACTGGCGCCCTGGCGCATGCGCGTGAGCTTCATGGCGACCTCTTTATCGTAGAGTTCATGATCAAAAACTATCTCCATCTCATTCATGAGTCCCTGTGAGTCGTTTAAAACTAGAGCCTGAGCCCGTATGAGTGGAACAGCCCAATCGAGGGCAGGTCCCTCCAACAGGGATAGAATTAGGGCAACACGGGAATCCTCAGACTGAAAACGAGAAGGCTGGGCTCTGTACACTATTTGGCATTGTGCCAGAAAACCACGGCATTTACCTGACTCCCCGCTAAAGCGCGAAGGGAGCTGAACTTTAGCCTCACGAGGAAATGGCTGGGGTACTGTGTGTTGTACTTGAGAGACGTTAGGAGATATTTGGGAAGATACTTGTGCATTGGCTATACTGTCAGCCAGATTACGCATGGAACCTTCCATCTTGCACAACCCTTCAAACATCTCCCCACGCTGTATCACCATGAGGGCTTGTTGCTCTTGTAATTGTTTGATAGCTTCCATATGTGAAAGTAATCCCTGATGCTGTGCAGCAAGTGCACGTTCGAGACCAGTATTATCCGCTGACCCATTCATGGCTTTTTCATTCTGTGAGGGCTGTGGGTGTGTGTGTGTGGGTCATGAGCAGATAATAGGTCATCTTAAAGTTATACGTAAAACGAATAACCACAAAATTGCTTACGCAGACGTTTTAGGAGAAGGGGGAAAATACACAACACAAAACAACCTTTACAGGTGAAAGCCTCAAAGTGAGTATTTAAGAAAATAAGTAAAGTCCAAAAAACAGGACAACACTCATTAAAGGGGTATTGTAGAAAGAATAAATAAGCCACAAAGGCAACTCCTAAAACCAGAGTTTATATTGAAAACATAAAACAATAAACCTCCACCAAGGGAGTTTATGTGCAACGGACAGTTCCAAAAGAACAAAAGAAAACACTACCATAAAGGACTCAGCCTCTATAAAGTAAAGTGTAAACTAAGCCAGTAGCCGAAAACAAGATGGCTACAAAAGAAGGCTAAATGCTGAATAGGGCAGCACTACACTTAATTATACAACGGCATGCAAATTTCTCGATTCTGATTGGCCATTTACACGTCTTTATTGGCAACAATCCACGGTCCTGGGCTCAGGACCCGCCCACAACCGAATCACATATCACTCCCCGGCTCACTCCGGGAGAAAACAAGATCGCGGACAACAAATGGTTATGTTGAAAGCACCATAACGACTAAATATGAAGCGATTCTGTCAAGGGGAATGTGTTAGTCCTTTAAACAATGTTGGATGATGTAATTGATGGGTCTTGAGTCAATCTAGAACAAAAGAAAAATCGCGGATTGATTGATTGATTAATTGATTGATTTAAATTTCTTCCTTCCTACTTTCTACTGACTGCAGCGTTCTCTCTCACACTGTCCGACGCTGGCGTACCCACAAACACACACACACACATACACACACACACACACACACACACACACACACACACACACACACACTGTGACACACACACACACACACGCACACACACACACACACACACACACACACACTCCTGTCTGCAACAGCGGGGGAGTCAGACTGAGAGAGAAGCAGCGCTGTTTTAAGTGAGCATGGTCTATTGAATTGATTGATTGGTTGATTGCTAATTTTATTACTGTACCCCTGGTTTCCAACTGGTTAAGTTTAGGCTAAAAGAAATAAATAAAAAAATAGGGCGAAGAAAACGTTTTTTTCCTATAGGGCAAAGAAAACCTTTTAATTTGTTTTACCTACTTTATATAGAAGCATCTAAGAATGAAGTTCTATGGAAAGTAGGTCTGCATTCCCTTAACAATTGTGTGTATTGAGCCGTACTGTATTGTACCCATTCTGCATCTGGTAATACAATTTTCAATCAATCATTCCAATAATACACAGTTGGATGTGTTAGTTGGTTGGATGCACTTCAAGCTGCTTCCACATGAGGCAACTTCTCTCAATCATTCCAATAATACACAGTTGGATGTGTTAGTTTGGTTGGATGCACTTCAAGCTGCTTCCACATGGAGGCAACTTGTCTTTTTTGTAGTTGTGGGAACTACTTTTTCTGGCGGATGGTTTTTTCAATAAATCTTCGATTAATGTGTGTTTATTGTATAGAAATAAGGTTGGATGAATCTGGCAGTTGTATAAAAGCTTTACATCACGCGCAGGAGTGGTTTGTGACCAATAAACCATGCCTAGGGGGGTCTAACGACCCTCGGCTGCGCCTCGGGCCTAACGACCACCCCTAGGCATGGTTTATTGGTCACAAACCACTCCTGCGCGTGATGTAATGCTTAAATATAATGAGCCTGACCAAACGTATAGCCAGCACAAGGAAAATGAAAAAGCAGTTGACACTGCAATCTCCAAACTTAAATAGACTCCACATGGCCATAGGCACAGCTGTACTGCATCAGGTGCAATCAAGCCCACACACCTGCCGACCCATGAGGCAATTAACCACAGGGAACAGGGATTGCCAGCTATCCCTCACAGAGAGGTGAAATAAAGCAAAAATAGACAGCTGTCCCTCACAGAAACCATGACATTATAGGCATATATAAATGAGTACTACTGAGAAATCTGTTTAATATTGAACAAATGCAAAGACACACAATAAAGCGGTGTAACTGTCCTTTACACTGCAGGTGCAAATATCCCAGATCAGACTTTCACAAAATGTGACTCAGATCAGATCTTTTCACGACAGTGTGTGCAGCACAAATCACATGGAATATGTTCTTTTCTATTCTGATTTGGGCCACTTTCATAATGTGGTCCTGAATCAGATACAGGTCAGATTTTTTGCAATGCAACCTCAGTCTGAAAAGTCATGCGATTTTCATGCTACTTTTTTTTTACGTCCATCTTCTTTATTGTTCATTTGCGCATGCGGGTCAGTTCAGGAGCAGTAACCAATTCACACTGGAATCTGATATCGGGCCACTTTTTTTTTTTAATGATGTGAACAGCCAAACAAAATAAATCAGATCATATCTGAGCAATGAATCAGAATTGAGCGCTAATAATAATAATAACAACAACAATTAATTACATTTTATATAGCGCTTTTCTAGACACTCAAAGAGCTCCCCACAATGTAGGGTGGAAATTGCCGCCTTCATCACCACTGGTAGCACCCAACCTTGGGCTACGCAGGCTCAATGGCTGCCATACACTGGCACCAGGCACACATCCCACTACACAATGGCATACACTGGCACCAGATACCAAATTCATTAACCGTACTGACCTGAATCATGAGACAATTGAAACTGTATGGGTTGAAATTCTGTTAGAACGGGCTAAATCTGTACTAGTCGGCACAATCTACAGACCGCCAGAACAGAGTGGCTTTTATGATACACTGGATGGGTGCTTAGCTGGAGTTGAGGATGTAGACAAAATTCTTATTGGGGACTGGAACACCCCCAATGCAATGTAAGGAAGCACCCGTCTTCAAGGCCTTCAGTAGGTTTTGTGATCTGCACGGCTTCAGCCAGCTAATCACCCAACCCACAAGAGTGTGTGATTCAACACAAACTACCATTGATCTCATTCTGACCTCTGACAAGTCCAGGATCTCCAATAAAGGGGTTATAGCATGCGGGTTAAGCGATCATTATATGATATTCTGTACCCGCAAAAATCTAAAACAAAAGGCCGGCTGTCACAAAACAGTCACATCTAGGGACCTCGAAACCTACTCTAGCGAGGCCTTTAACCAAGAACTGGAGCGCCTGGACTGGTCAGATGAGCTCAGTGGTACACTAGTTGAAGAAACATGGCTTGGATTCAAAATCAAATTCACAACAATACTTAAAGGGGAACTATCTTACTATTTCTTTCACTATTTGGGCAATTTTACATCATTCCTGTGAGTATATGGAACACATCTGTACTTTTTTTTTTTTCCATTGTTTTGTATTTCTAATCAAGTTCTGTAGAGCAGCATTTTCTACCCTTCAAGATTCCAAGCTGTTTTTGGCTGGGCTCCGCCCATACTCGCAATGCGCTGTATGACAGTCACCCACAGTCTGCACTGGCAGACAGAGAGATAGAGAGGGAGACTAATTAATTTCGCCGCGGGGGGGGGGGGCATAATCCCACGGGACAATGCATTGGTAACTTGTTTCAAATGACAATATATACCCCAGTGAATATTATTGCACGGATCGGAATACGAATATATTTTGCAACAGGTTGACGTGACGCAAGTGCTAATACAGAGAGAACGAGAGAGAGAACGAGCGAGAGAGAGAGAGAGGGAGAGAGAGATAGAGAGGGAGAGAGAGATAGAGAGGGAGAGAGAGAAAGGGAGAGACAGATAGAGAGATGGAGAGAGAGAGAGGAGAGATCGCTCCGAGAGCGTGTGTGTGCGTGCTTCGAGTTGTGATGCAGGGGGACTCGGGGAGAGACAAAGGAGAGATTGCTCCATATGAGCCTCTCTCTCTCCCTCTCTCTATCTGTATCTCCCTCTCTCTCTCTCTCCCTCCCTCTCTCTTTTTCTCTCTTTTGGGGAAGTGCAAGTGTCTGTCTGTCTAAACCGCTTTTGCATTATTTCCACTGCTCCGTTGTTGAGCGAATTGTTGATTGTGGGCGGTGGCTACAACCAGGGGCTGAGATATGCAGATCAGTGCCTAATTCACGTCAGCGAACCAGTCAAATCAGAATGGCTTGGTTCAGTGGGGGAGGACATTGTCTCATCTGAACTGGAAGAATGCGCAAAAAATTGAATTTGCGACATAGATAGTGTTGATACAACCCCACATTGCTAGAAAACAATGCTAAACACTGGAAAAGGCCATTTATACGATAGTTAACAACATGGCCCCCCTAAGAACCACCAGGGTTAAAAATCGCGCTGAGCCATGGATGCACACTGAAATACTGACCGCTATGAAAACCAGAGACAAAAAATGCTCTGAACTTCATAAAAGTCAGACAAAGCTTACCAAAAGCTCAAACAGTGAACTCCAAGCCCACGTGATTGAACTCAAAATACAAAGAAACAGACTAAGAAACTATGTAAAAAACATGATCAAATCCACAAAAAAATAAATCATCAATGACAAAACTGAGGAAAATAAAAACAAACAATTACTCAACAACCAACTAGGCTGCAGAAAAAAACTAAAAACCGGATTTACAAACATAAACATAAAGACAGAAAACACTCTCAAGCTGGATGTGGCCAAATACCTAAACATATTTTTTACAAACATAGCCACAACACTGGTTAATAAACTACCCTCCCACTCAGGGCATTTTGGGGTAGAACACATCCTAGCCTACTACAAAAACCTAGGGGTCCGCAAAAATGATTTCAAACTTGAAATGGTAACAACAGATGAGGTACTCAAAAAACTGAGCGCCTTCCAACCTAACAAGGCCACTGGCCATGACAATATCCCCTCCAAATTCCTCAGAGACTCAGCAGCCGCCATCACCCCAGTCATCACACATAATAAACCTCTCCATAAAACAGGGACACGTCCCCAAAGACTTCAAAACTGCGAGAGTGACCCCCCTGCACAAAAAAGGCAGTAAATTAGACCCAGGCAACTACCGCTCTGTTTCTATTCTTACCTCCATCTCGAAAGTCATGGAAAAAATGGTCTGCGAACAGGTTGAAAAGTACCTCGCGGGCAAAAAATCGAATCTACGAATTCCAAACTGGCTTCAGAACATCCCACTCCACTGACACATGCCTTCTCTATTTGAACGACCACATCAAACAAGAGGTGGACGCGGGCAAATACTGCGGCATGGTCATGCTAGACCTACAAAAGGCCTTTGGCACTGTCAATCACTCCATTCTGATTGACAAGCTAAAAGCAATTGGTTTTGATAGTCTATCAGTGAGCTGGATGCAATCCTACCTGGAGGGGAGAGAACAGATGGTGGAGGTAAACGGTACCCTATCCCCCCCCCCCCCACAGTGAGCTGTGGTGTTCCACAAGGAATCATACTAGGACCGCTACTGTTCCTAATTTATGCAAATTACATGTCGTCAGCTTGTGACTGCAACTTGTTCCTGTTCGCGGATGACTCAGCCCTGCTGGTCCCCTGGATTCTCTCTCCCCCTCACTTCTCTCTCCCCCTGGGTTCTGTCTCCCCCTGGGTTCTCTCTCCCCCTCGGTTCTCTCTCCCCCTCGGTTCTCTTTCTCCCTCGGTTCATTCACCTCTTAAAAAGCATGTCCTCCTTGGGCCTGAAGTTCTGCACGATGCCTCCGGTGCCGTGCATGATCCTGGTGTGGCAGTCCAGCCGCTTGGGCCTGTAGCAGAACCAGGGCTCCCCCTGCTGGAGGTCCGTGAAGTTGCACAGCGGCCGCAGCCCAGGCGGCAGGCAGACGTTGCAGTCGGTGCTCTCGCTCTGCGAGCCCGAGCGGAACAGGCTTTTGTAGAAGAGCCGGTGCGGCTGCTCCCTCGTCAGCCTGCTCAGCACGGAGACGGCCTCGCTGGGATGGACCAGGGTCACCTCCACCTGCAGTTTCAGGTTCAATAGTTGTGTTTTATTTGTCACATATAAGGTACGTGTGTACATTACAGTGAAATGCTTGGTTCTGTATGAGCCTCCTGAGAATGTGCTTCATACAGTAAAAAAAAGTGAAAAGAATAAAGACCAAACACTATACAAAATATACAATATACAACTAAAGTACAAACTAAAGTACAAATGCAAACAATGAAGTACAAAATGCAAATTTTCTAAAATGCAGAAATCAGGTAGGGATGTGCAGAAACGAGGTAGGTATGTGCAGAAACGAAGTAGGGATGGGCAGAAACGAAGTAGGGATGGGCAGAAACGAGGTAGGGATGTGCAGAAACGAGGTAGGTATGTGCAGAAACGAAGTAGGGATGGGCAGAAACGAAGTAGGGATGGGCAGAAACGAGGTAGGGATGTGCAGAAACGAGGTAGGGATGTGCAGAAACGAGGTAGGGATGTGCAGAAACGAGGTAGGTATGTGCAGAAATGAGGTAGGGATGTGCAGAAACGAGGTAGGGATGGGCAGAAACGAGGTAGGGATGTGCAGAAACGAGGTAGAGATGTGCCCACCTGTGCCCTCCCCTCCCAGAGCAAAGGGAAGAAGGCAGAGTAGGACCCGTTGAGGTGGTCCACCAGCTGCCCCGCCACACCCGCCACCAGCTTCGGGTCATGCAGCCGAGCGATGAGGAAGTCTCCCCCATAGCGCTTGGGATTCCCCTGGAAGTCGAACATCTGGATGACGGCCTCCAGCTGCTCCCCGACATGCCACCCTCTGCCTCCCTCCGGCGGGTGGGGGAGGGTGAAGCTGCTGTGCGCGGGGTCGCTCGTCTGGCTCAGGGGTTGAGGCTTGACGTCCGGAGCCTCGGGCCAGGCGATGGAAGCGAGGAGAAAGCGCTCCTCCAGATCCTCCTCGAGCGAGGGCTCCTGGCCCCGGTAGCTGCATTCTCTGTGGGCGGGTTGAGGCACGGGAGCACAGGTAGAGGTTGCGGCGGGTTGCGCGGGAGCACAGGTAGAGGTTGCGGCGGGTTGCGCGGGAGCATAGGTAGAGGTTGTGGCGACGGCTGTGTGGATTTCATCCTGAAAGAGCTTGTAAAATGGAGGAGGAACAGGTGAGGATGCAAAACGTGACCTGTTTAAAAATAGCTCATACTGATTTAAAGATGTTCATACTGTGTGCAAAAGTGGCCCAAATAGTTTTTGCTCATATGTGACTCTGTGATCTGTTTTTTTTTCTTCATGGCAGTGTGAACACCAATCTCACGGAATCAGATCTTTTCAATATATATATTTTTTGTATCCACTTTTTCTCCCCATTTTTCTATTTTTCTCCCATCCCAATTTCGTATATCCAATTCTTCCCTCCCCTGTCTTGAACGTTGCTAGACTATGCCTCCCACAGGTCGGTTGTAGTGAGGAGAGAAGCCTTGCATCACGTGTCCCCTCCGGTACACGAGGAGGCAGCCTGTCGCATCTTTTTACCGCAGCAGCTCGAACTCTCAGTGGCGAGGAGTTAACGTGTGGGAGGCTCACGCTGCCCCCGTCACTTCCTGCTTCCGTCACACCGGCGTCACCAAACCGACCTGTAGGAGTCGCTGTCCACAACGTCAAATCCCCACCCACAGGCTTTCCCACCCTCTAACACTTGCCAATTGTGTTAGTATGAACGACCGGCCAGCCGGTAGCAACGCCGAGAGCTGGGCTCGAAGGCGAGCGCCAATCAGCCGCCCAGATCTTTTCAATTCTGATTTGGGGCACTTTCATATCCGTTAGCATAGCATCTACTGCTAGCGTAGCCTCTGCAGCTAGCAAGGTCTCCACTGCTAGCTTGACCCCGACTGCTTGGACTGCCTTTTCGCTAGTGCAGTCCATACGTACAGGACAGCTTTTGTAGCTAGCGTAGCCTTGAGGGTTAGCACAGCTACTTCGGCTGGAACGGAGCTTCAGGGAATTTTTCCTGAGGTCCAGGCGTCACCATGGGAGGGAACTCTCATGGACTACCGTGGAGCCCCCAGGACGAGACGGGGTTTCCGACGCCACAGGCCGGAAACCCCCAGGCCGGTGTTTCCTGCCTCAGAGACGATTCCTGCTCCTGCTCCCATGGACCTTGACTCCGGGTCCTGGTCCTGCTCCTGGGGAGACCTCGACTCCGGGTCCTATGTTAAAGGGGAACTATTTTACTATTTCTTTCACTATTTGGGCACTTTTACACAATTCCTGTGAGTCTATGGAACACCTCTGTAATATATATTTTTTTTTATTCATTGTTTTGTATTTCTAATCAAGTCCTCAAAAACAGCATTTTTCTACCTCAAGATCTCGAGCCGTTTTGAGCCTGGGCTGCAGGTGCAGGTGCAGGTGCAGGTGCCACTGTGTGCAGCTCATCTTGTATCTCAACATTAACATGCAGCGGTGTCTTTATGACATCACAGATAGGCACATTTTCAGATGACTCAGTTCAGTGAGGGTGAATATTGTGAGAGGGGAATTGGAAGAATGCACCAATATGAGAATTTTGAGACATAGATCATATTAATATAAGTTCACATAGCTAGGAAACAATGCTAAACACTCAAAAAGGCCATTTATAAGATAGTTCCCCTTTAATTTGTGTTTCCTTGTCTGGTCTTGTTGTCCTGTCTGGTTTAGGTTAGTTCTTGTCTTGTGTATTATGTTCCCAGTGAGTTTAGTCTGTCTTGTGTTTGTGTCATTTTAGTCTGTTAGTCTGTTCCCTTTCCCACGTGTGTCTCATTTGCAATCATCCCTCATGTGTCAATTAACCTGTGTGTATATATGTCAGTCTGCCCCTGTCTTCCTTGCACGTTCATTGTTTACTCTTCGGTACCTGTTCTATGTCTCCTGTTTGCTGTATCCTGTTTGTTGTTCCTGCTATGCCTTGTTCATTCACTCCACCTGCCATGCCATGTTTGTTCACCCCGTCAGTAAGTCTTGTACCAGTTTATGTTAGGTTTATTCGTGTATTCCCTACTTTAGTTTTTCCCTCTTCCAGTTTTAACTGAGAGGTTTTGTTTCGTGTTGAAGTTCATTGTTTATAGTGTTTTGGTTTGTAGTGTTCAGTTTTGTGTTTAAGTAAAGATTCTTTACCTTTATCACTACCCAGCTTTTTCTGCCTGCTTCCTCACTCCTGTCTGCATTTTGGGTCCCACTACCAATTCCACCATGTCAAACCTTAACAATTTCATCAAAAGAGTGAGGCCATGTCCAGACGAAAACGATTTAGATCTTTTTCGTTTTCATTTTGTTTTCATTTTAAAAAAGGTTTCCGTAAAAATTAAATTGTCTCGAGAAAATAAGTGCGTTTCCTGTTTTAGACGTCTCTCTTTTATTTTGAAACCCCCTGACCGGAAGTGTTATCATTGTTCTGTGCTGTGCCTTTGAGCTAACGTAACGATAGTTTCCAAAGGAGTGGAGAGAGAGAGACCGCGGCTCAAACTACCTGTGTTGTATTAAAGTAATTGATTGATGTTTAACTTGTCCCTGTGTCCAGTCCTTTTGACTAGCAAACGTTGTCTGTATTTAACGTTACCTCAGGATACCACTGTCTATTGTATTTAGTTGGTTAGCTATTTAGCTAATGTTGATAGCATTGGATAGCATCAACGCTAACTGGCTGGCTACAGCTCAATACCAGCCATGGGAAACTATTTACTAAATTATGGAGGCTTTTTAACACTTTGACTGCCGGGACCCGTCTTTAGACGTCTTTCCTGGCCATGCTAAAGTTGCCGGGGGACGCTGTACAGCGTCCTTATATCAATATTTCAAAAATCTGCGATCGGATTCATAATGTCCCTCCGCTGGCCTGAGATCCACCAGCAGGACCCACTGAGCTCTCTGGCGGTTCAGGAGCGCCATCTGGTGGCCGATCGGCGCAACCGCTTAACAGGAAGCGCAGTAGAGGTTTTGCTGGTCGGCCATATTACTTCCGGGCACTCGGGATAGGTTCCGGCACTCTAGCTCGTCACACTACATAGCGATCGATTGCCAATAACTCGATAAACAACATGATTTGGACGTATATACCATTATACAAGCTGGAGATGGACCGGGTAATAATATATCCCATAATGATAAAATTTCTACTCGACGATGATCGCCCAACGGCGCGCGGAGACTGGGGTGAGTTTCAGCGTGTAACGTTACCGTCTTCGATAATAACTGATATTATCAACATTTGACCCACATTAGATGATTGGTATAACGCTGCCCACGGAATTATAAACGCCCCCTCGCCCATCCGGTCAACATCAGATGACGTGTAGTAACTTCTAGAAGTACGTCTAGTTGGAATTTTTTATATCGCGCTGATTGCCATCAAACTGTATTTCATCATCAATATAATGCATTTGGGGCTATATATCACGTTCTGGAGAAAGCTGCAGAAAGAGATGAAAACATACTTATACATTAGACCATACTTTACTATGAATATGTGAATGAAAAGGTTTAACGTTGCTACACAATGAACAATACATATAGGACTTTGAATGGGCCCTAATAATGGCAATGTAGCAATAGAATTTAAAAAGTTATAGCCCTGCAAAGAAGGGGACTTTCTCCATAGACAAATAGCGCTGGCAATCTATGGTATATCATTAATTTAACCTTAGGCAACCAAAGTGTTAATCATCAAGGTAAGAGAGGATTTGTCATGAACTGAAGGGGTATGCTATGGAACAATGTGCTTGGCTACTAGGGGTGTAACGATGCATCGATTAATCGAAATGCATCGATTCTAATGTGACGATTCAACTGCATCGATTTGAAAATGTTAGAATCGATTATAATCGAAATAAAAACAAAAAATATCTTTTATTGACCTATAGTCCATTCATGCTGAGTGAATCAGTTCCCCCAGCCACATTGTGTATTACATTTCTTTTGGGGAATTAACTGATAGAAAATGAATAGAAAATGAATCTAATCGAATCGAATCGTGGTCAAATGAAGAGATTTCATGATGCATTGAATCGTTGCCTGAATAATCGTAATAGAAATTAATCGTTGTGAGGTCGAATCGTTACACCCCTATTGGCTACTACTTGGGTTTTCAGAAAAAGGCCAGCTATGTGACGCTAATCTCTAGCTAGTATCGTGTATTGCATCACACACAGTTGCATCATCCCGATCAAGCTCAATAGCTTCTGTAACACGAACGCAACTACTCTGTACGATGCCATTGTTGTTGTGATGTGGGAGTTTGCACATGCGGGTTAAGGGAGAGGTGGGCTATCGCGTCAACGGTTCAGGAAAATGCTTGTATCGCTTGTAAAGACGATGACGCAAGGGGGGGCGTCTTCAGAATTGCGCACTCTGGGAGCCGGTTTCAGAAAATAGCGTCTTCAGGCTGCCAGAACGCAGTTCTGTGTGGATGAAAGGTGCATACGATCAAATACTTTGACTGATACTACGACCAAAATCGGTTTCGTCCAGACATGGCCTGAGTGTTCTTTCACACCTATTGACCAATCAATTTACACTGACTCACATGTGCCATCTAGTGGTTATATTTGAAAGGACATGTATTTTCCTGTTATTTCATCAAACACAGGACTAATTTACAATATTACGATAGATAAGCGTTTGGTTCCCTCTCTGTCTTGCTGGAGAACAAAAGAATACCTTCTCGTTCCTGTTCGTCTACTGGGAAGCCTCTGCTCACTTTCTACTGTATGAAAGGTGCTATACAAAATGCTCACTTTCTACTGTATGAAAGGTGCTATACAAAAAAAAGTGTATTATTTATTATTCGTTTTTTCCTTTTATTAACACATCCTGCGCCAAAAACCTTGTACAGTGTTTCAAGGTCATGCTAATTCTGCCATTCCACGGCGTACGGCGTTATTGAGATCATATTTCATTTTTTCACCATGGTATTCAGAATACAGATACAGTGGGAGCCTGCACAACTCTGCAACGCTTCAATACTGCCGCCTGGTGGATGATCAGCGAGTTACAACCGGAAATAGATCTCTGGAGATCTCCGTACATCTGGCAAATGCGTCCGGCACTCACATATTGTTGCGGAACTCTAGACATACGTCCGTGTGTAGTGATCGCTGCCATAACGCAATAATCTATATGATTTGGGCGTTTATTATGATTATACAAACCGGAAATGGATCTAGAAGATCGCCGTCAAATAAGTGGGATCTTTTTCCTCCAGTCTCATCGGCGAACGGTAAGAGGACGCTGACGTCATTTTCAGCGTGTTTGTTTATTATTATTAATGCAAACTGCTCTGATCAATATATCACCCATACTACATAAAGCATTTACTGACGATCACGGAATTATAAACGACCCCCCCCCCCCCCGTTCATCCGCGCATGATAAGTCATAGGATCATGTACAGTTGACATTTTTAATATAGCGTGTATCGCCAACAAACGGCAGTTGATAATCTATATATGCGTTTATGCCTATAACTCACATTCTAGGAATTACTGCAGAAAACGATAAAAACATTTATATTCTAGACGGTATTTTCGTATGAATCTATGAATGAAAAAGTATAACGTTCCTACATCCTGAACGATAGATAATCGATGTTGAATGGGCCATAGTAATGTCAATTTAGCAATACAATTTAAAAAGTTATAGCCCTGCAAAGAAGGTGAACATCTCCATAGGCTTAGACTGATGGCAGTGATCATACATTGATGGATATAAGCGTGGCAGTTAATGTGTGTTATAAAGAAATAATATAAATAAATATATTTTATATAAATAAAAATATATATTTTATATAAATATATTTATTTAAATTTGATATAAATGTAAAACAGAGCACACTTTTTAAGCAGGTCCACTCATAACCATGGTCTTACCTCCAGAATGTTGATGCGTAGCAGAATGACCGCACATCCCAGGACCAGGAGGAGGAAGATCTTCAGCTTTCTATGATTAGTTGCCATCTCACGTTCCACTTCCCCCTAGTGGTTGTCGTGTCACACTGTTATCAGTCCCTCTGATATTGGCACAAAAACAATTTAAAGGGTAATGTAAACGTTTTGTTTTGTTTAGGCATAAAAACACTTAACATGTCGTACAATTCATTGTAATCATATTTTCTTTTTTCTTTTCAAGATGATCAATTATCCATGACATAAAACATCAAAGACAAACATGAACCATGATCCCCTCCCTTCATAAACACAACATCAATAAGCTTAGCTTCCCTCTACTCCTTTTTTGGACATGTCTGCTAACCAAACACATTGCTCTTGACCTTTTGTTTATAATTCCTTTTTTTTCTTTTTTTTATGTTTTTTTAATTTGTTGTTATGATTGTTTGGTTTGACGGAACAAGATACCGTGAGTTGTTTGGAGAAATATGGAGAATACCATGTTCAAAAATAAACTTTTCATTCATTCAACATGACATCTCTGGGCCCTATTCCACATACCTGGTTCAACTAAGTCGATCAAAAGTCCCATTATCCAGATTCAATTAACCCGATGTTTGAATCCGTGCTTTCCCTGTTCCTCGAACGCTGATTCAGTCTCGTTAATTCGAACTAGGGGTGGGACAATACATCGATCCAGATCGATATATCGATCTATTATCAATTATCAAATAGGATCGATGCAACGTAAAAAGATCGATTCATATTGCGATACTGTTATTTTGAAAATCCCCTCGTGAGCATATCCGCCCGGCTGGCTGCAACAACAACAGTAGCTCAGCACAGCTCAGCGTGTGTAGACGTTAGACAGCATTGCTTCAGAGTCCGCCTATTTTGCCCGAAATAAGTGCCTGTTGTTTTTTTCCCCACAAGGGGTCAAATGCATCTAACATGCTTTTCATCCTCGCCATTCCTTTATGCCCACGTCGCGTTAAATACCAAAATTAACGTTGCGTTAGCGTGAGCTAACTAAGCTAAGCTGATAGAGAGAGCAGCAGAGGTCCACTAGGGACTGGGAAGGAGGGGGGGTTACTGCATTCTCGAGATAGCCCCACTAACAGGATCTGGCCGGTACTGCACCTTCTGACTCCCAATATGCCTTTTCTAGCCAAAATACAGCGCTGTGATAGGACATTAATATCGGGGGGGAAAGAAAAACGAACCGAAAACAGTGAACAGGAGGTTTATTTGTATTAAAAACAATAGATTGTAGTCGACATTCTACTTATGGTAGAATTTAGAGTGTTAGATCCTATGGTATACATAGGAATGTTAAGGATAATTGGATCATTCTGGGATATCCGGTGGTGCAAGGGAGGGAGTCATACGCAAAGGTTGTGTTCATGGAACACAATCCTGTACGACTCTTGGTGGGAGGGAAGGGTAGGGGATTTTTATTTGTATATATGTATGTTTTTAAGCTCGGCTCTCAACGGGACCTCACTAGTGGGATGTATATCTATTATTGCCTCGCACTCTAGAAGCATTACCAAAAATTACAATGCAACATGTATAGACTATGGCTAGTTTGAATATAATGATATGGAACACCGGGGGAATAAATAACCAACACAAACGCAAAAGCGTGCTCACACTGATGAAAAAAGAACATGTGGACATTGCTCTGCTAAGCGAAACGCACATTCTAGGGAAAGACATAGATAAATTAGCGGACAACACATACCATAATATCAGTCACTCTTCTATTGGTACGAGAACTCGGGGTGTAGCCATAGTCGTTAAACGTAAGTTGAATATTGTACTAAAGGGAGTATGGTCTGATGTAGAAGGTCGGATAACTATAGCTAAGATTGAACATAAGAACAGGAAAATAGCGTTGATAGCGGTATACGCCCCAAATTTGTACGAAGAAGATTTCTTCACTACACTAACCAATGCAATGTTAGACATTACCGATTACTCATTTATAATAGGAGCGGATTTTAATGCCATCTGGAACCCAAGGATGGACAAATCTTACCTCGCCTTTTCCAGCGAACAAAAGAATTCATCGAAGGCATTAAAGGATTGGTCGAAGATTACAGGTGTAAATGACTTATGGCGATTACTTAATCCCACGACCCGAAAGTACTCTTGTCGATCTGCGAGACATAATACACTATCCAGAATAGATTATGTCTTTGCATCACAGAGACTATTTGATAATTATGAAGTGGAAATGATACCCAACGCACTATCAGATCACTGTTATTTACTCCTTAAAGGTACATTTGGTATACTATCCTCCCAAAGATGCCGATTTAACTCGTTGCTGCTTAATAACAAGGAATTCATTACACAACTCAAAGAAGCTCTTATAGTATTCCAACGGGAGAATGCAAACTCGGTGCAAGACCCCAGAATAATATGGATGTCGGTAAAGGGAATGATCAAAGATTTCACGGATAGCTTTTCCTCCAAAATGCGCAAGAATCAATGCACAAAACTGGCTGAGCTGGAAACGCTTTACTCAACGTTATTTAATTCTCTAAAATACAACAACTCAACTCGACTAGAAAATCAAGTTAACGTACTAAAAATAGAGATCAATGCCATATACAGACAACAATCGGAAATACAAATAAGCAGCACAAGACAACAGCAGTACTCCCATGGTTCCAAACCCAGCCACCTATTAGCCATGCGATTAAGAATTAATGCAACATTTGCAGATATAACTACCATTAGAGCACAACAAGTACTTGTAACAGATCCTGTAAAAATAAACGATACATTCAAAGTATTCTACTCCGACTTATATAAATCAGAAACGACCTTCGATCAAAACAAAATGGACACATTTCTTAATCAAATTATTCTCCCTAAACTTTCAGAGGATGACGCTAAACAGTTAGAAACACCGATCACACTAGAGGAACTCAAGAAGGCCATAACCGCAATGAAAAGTGGTAAGGCTCCTGGAAGAGACGGTTTCCCATCAGAAATGTACCTTTCTTGTTGGGACATAATTGGCCCCTTATTACTAAATATGATCTTATACTCAGTCAAGGAGGGGAACTTCCATAAGAATGACAATATTGCACTCATAACAGTCCTCCTTAAAAAAGACAAAGACCCCAACGAGTGCGGTAGTTATAGACCTTTAAGCCTCCTCGGAACAGATATCAAACTGTACTCTAAGGTATTAGCCATCAGATTACAAAAGCATATGACGTCTTTAGTTCACCCGGACCAAACTGGTTTCATAGGAGGCCGCCTGATCACTGAAAACATAAGACGAATACTGCACGTACTTGATGCCGACAAGGAGGACACCATACCTAAGGCGATGCTGTCCCTGGATGCTATGAAAGCCTTTGACAGGCTGGAATGGTCGTATCTATGGGCAGTGCTAGAAAGGATGGGGTTAGGAAAAGGATTCATCGATATGATTAAAGTATTATACAAAGACCCATCGGCCATGATTACAACAGGCACAATCATCTCCAAAATCTTTCCGGTATCACGCTCTGCCAGACAGGGTTGTCCTCTTAGTCCCGGACTGTTCAATCTATCATTAGAGCCTTTAGCACAATATATAAGACAATCCCAATCCATAGAACCAATCGTAATCAAGGGCACACAACAAAAAATTTGTTTATATGCGGACGATGTAATATTGTTCATGCAAAACCCCAACACCACATTGCCTCATCTGCTCAAGTTGATTGAGGACTTTGGTGATTTATCGGGTTTTAAGATAAATTGGCCGAAGTCGGCTTTCCTTCCACTTAACACCCCTGCAAAAAAAGATACAACCCTCCCAGGACAGATACCGATGGTAAAACATTTCAGATGCTTGGGAGTGGAAATATTCCCCACCATAAGACAAACGGTGAAGCACAACTACACAAAAATCCAAAACAAAATCAAAGACGACCTTGATAGATGGGCAAAACTTAAAAACACAGTACAAGAACGGATATCAATAGTTAAGATGGATGTACTACCTAAAATCAACTTCTTCAGTTCAATGATACCGTTACCCCCTCCAGAGGGTTACTGGAAAAGATTACACTCCTCCACATACAAATTTATTTGGAATAACAAACCACCACGTATAAAAAGATCCACCGCACAGAGAAATAAAGCAGATGGTGGCATGGCATTTCCAGATTTTTTCCTATATTTTAAGGCGTACACATTAAGTCCATTGACAACATGGTTCGACTCCCAAGCATTAGCATCCTGGAGAAAATTAGAAGAAAACATAGTAGCCCCACATAGACTGAAGGACATAGCATACACTAAACTACCAATCAAGCACTGTGAACGGAAATTTGGCCCCATAATTACTCATGCGATCCGGATATGGCGTGAATCACAAAAAAAAAATCCTAACCCACAAAAATGGCACAATCATACTCCCTTATTCAATAACAATGCACTCTTAATTGGAAAACGACCTATAAGATTCCCTATATGGGAAGAGCAAGGCATACACTCATTAGGGGATGTTTTTAACAAACAGGGTTTTTGTAGTGATAAAGAAATACGCAAAAAATTTAATCTCACCAAGTCCACATGGCTTTTTCACAAACAGTTAGAGCTATGTTTGAAGTCTCACGGTGTTCCATTAGACAGACCAATTGAACACCACAGATACCACAAATTCTTCTACGCAAGAGAGACATCGAGAGGTTTTGTTTCAGAATTTTATCATAAATTACTAACGTCCTCGTATGAAACCCTCCAACTAGACTCTGTCTGGAGGAGGGATATACCAGACCTGGAAAATGACTTTGATTGGCAAGGAGCCTGGGCAAATGTCCGACTTACATCAAGGAACCCGGATCATCAACAAATCAATCTTAACTATATTCACAGGACATACTTGACTCCTATAAGACTGTGCCGAATGGGGCTTAAACAAGATTCCAAATGCACCCAATGTACAAATGGGGACGAAGGGACATTTATGCACATGTATTGGGACTGCTCACCAGTTAAGGCATTCTGGAAAGATGTGACCCAACAAATATCAAAACTCGTATCTTGGAATATACCTGTACACCCCTCGGTATTACTATTGAATGATGTTTTTGAGTTTGCAGTGAATCCACAGCTAAAGAGATTGGTTTTATCGGGTATCACAGTAGCCAAAAAGCTGATCGCATCACGCTGGTTTCAACCGGAAAAAATGTGCCGTAAAGTTTGGTTTCTTACATATCTCGATGTAATTTACCATGAAATATCTACAGCAAGAATTCTGGGTCTCAATGAATCCAAAATGTCAATGTGGTTAGAAGTGGTGGAGAGAATAAAAGCTAGCTTATAATGGTAGTGTCTGGTTAGGTGCGAGGGATAGTGGAGGTACTTCTCAAGGTGGGGTCCGGGAGGGGGGGGTTCGAGCTGGAGCATATGTATGTAGGTTTTTTAGATAACAGGTATTAGGGGTATATCTTATATAAGACAACTAACTAAAATGTGATCTCATTGGATGTGCCCTGACAATTAATGCTTGTATATCTTATCGTGTGTTGTCATGTTTGTTTATATGTTTGTTTAAAAAATAATAAAAAAATAAAATACAAAAAAAGATTGTTTTTCATTTAAATGTCTGGAAGAGATCCAAAATAAAAATGTCAAATGATATTTCCATTGCCTTTTTTGTTGTTGATTTAAATTTTACTGATTGTGTTAAATGGGCATATAATATTGTCTCATATCGATCGCAGGCACCTGAATCGTATCGTATCGTATCGTGGCAGACTTTGTGATATCGGAAAATATCGTATCGTTGCCCAAAGAATCGATATCGTATCGTATCGTGATGAAACTGGTGATTCCCACCCCTAATTCGAACCAGACTTGATACTGAGTGAGGATAAGTGCGCGCGGCCGCCTCAGCTGAAAAGACAGCAGGTGTCGATCGCAGAAATCCTGATTTTCTAACGCATTGATTGATTGATTGATTTAAAACTTTATTAACATATTGCAGAATGGGTACAATACAGTACGGCTCAATATCCTCGCCGACAAGTTAAATGCATAATCTATAGGCTAATGTTAAATCCCTCATTACCCCAATCAATCAGATTATATTTCTTTAAATGTGCCTGATGGCAGTAGGCTTAATGGAATGAATAATCGAATGAGATCTATTGCTAGCGAAAATAATTAGTTAAACTCTTTCAGAATAAGTAGATACAAACAAGCCCAAAGAGTATCTATTGATAAGAATTAATAGATGCTTATGAGGATATATGCACTGTATGCGCTCGGCTTAGGTAACATGTACTTTATATATAAATACAGTTTTCAAGGCGCGACCCCCGAAATAACAGAGAGGCTTGGAGCCGGCTATACAGTTTCACTATTAATCAGGTTTTAATCTGTTTCGGACATAATCCATATGCATTGAATTGATTAACCTTTGGTTTATACCAGTGACACATGTTCATCATCAGATAACAGTGCTTGAACAGATAAATGCATTTTCTCAAATGCATTAATGTGACGTCAACGGCTCATTCAATTGCTCAAATCCATCAAACAGCGCATCTCATCAGACATTTTAATACCAGTTACAATATCACAATAACGTGTGAGTGATCATACAATTCAACAATCCTCAGATTCCTCGTGTCTTCATACTCCTCAGGGGTATGAAGACACACATCATGTGACGACTTAGATTCTCTACCTCCTCAGGGGTATGAAAGCACATCATGTGAAAATAAAAAATTAAAATTAAAATTAAAATTAAAATTAAAATTAAAAATTAAAATTAAAATTGAAATTTGAAATTTGAAGTTTAAAATTTAGAATTTGGAATTTGGAATTTGAAAATTTGGAATTTGGAATTTAGAATTTAGAATTTAAAATTTAAAATGTATTAATTAAAAATTAAAATTAAAAATTAAAATTAAAAATACCAAAAACGACCTACAGAGGGCGCCATCCCGCTTTTTTTTAACACATTTTGTTACTCGCTCCATCTCATGCGCTGACGAGAGGGGAGGGGGGGGGGGCTGATCAGGTATTACAGATCATATCCGCATGAAATAAACTAAAATGTTAAAACCCATTTAGACTGTTTCTCATTCCTGTACTGTTGTTTATACTCTTTGATTGATTGATTGATTGAAAACTTTATTAACAGATTGCAGAATGGGTACAGTACAGTACAGCTCAATACATACAATTGTTAAGGGGATGCAGACCAGAGAAAGACTTTCGTCTTGTTTACATTAGGGTCCCCCATTTTCAATTCATCATAACATATATGACATATATGACATACAGATAGACAGTACTGCTACATCTATACATTTATGACATACCAGATTTGCAAATACAATACTGTTTGTGATACAGAAAGAGTCCAGAAGAAAAAGTATATACATTTGACGTAGAAACTGTACATCGGAGGAGGTTGGGTAGGTGGGGGGGGGGGGGGGGGGACTGTACATTGGCGGTGGTTGGGTGGGTGGGGGGGAGGTTGGGTAGGAGTGGGGGGGGGAGGTTGGGTAGGAGGGGTGGGTGGGGGACACTGTACAACTGTACAAACAAAACTGTACATTGGAATATTGACAAGACCATACTTGGTAATTTACTGTACATTGGAGGGGGTTGTGTTAGGACATTTACAGGGGCCAGTTTCATAAATGTATAGATGTAGCAGTACTGTCTATCTGTATGTCATGTCTGTCATATATGTTATGATGAATTGAAAATGGGGGACCCTGATGTAAACAAGACGAAAGTCTTTCTCTGGTCTGCATCCCCTTAACAATTGTATGTATTGAGCTGTACTGTACTGTACCCATTCTGCAATCTGTTAATAAACTTTTCAATCAATCAATCAATCAATCTGTTGCAGATCACCGCGGCGCGTGATGAACAGATCAGAAGACAGAATGCATGAAAACACGACTCACCATACCCTGCTAATGTTTGAAACATGTCACATATCCACTCGCCGCCCTCCAATTCCAGATTGCCGTTGAATGCTTTATCTGAACTTTATATGCCAACTTGAACACAGTTGTAATGTCATCATTGCCTCGCTGCTGTTGTTGTTGTCGCCACATATTATGCAGAGAGGACGTCGGCTCGGCACGCAAGAATCACCGACCTGTTGCGATAAACCCGTATTTTAAGTATGGTTCCTGTTTATTAAAAGAAGCGTTATATTTCCCCGTTGCAAAAGATGTTTGTTTTGTTTTTTTTAACACATTTTGTTACTCGCTCCATCTCGAACGCGGAAGTGAAAGTGCGTTAGGAAAATATACATGCGACCCGGTGGGACTATTCCATTGGTTCTTCCAGTCCACGTGACCATTTCTAGCATTTCAATTGGCTATAGTGACAGACATGCTTTTGATGACTGCCGGTAGATAGATACCAATAGGGTCCAGCTGCAGCCCTGGAGATTGTTCCAGATTGAGCAGGGGCCAGTTTCATAAATGTATAGATGTAGCAGTACTGTCTATCTGTATGTCGTGTATGTCATATGTTATGATGAATTGAAATGGGGGACCCTGATGTAAACAAGACGAAAGTCTTTCTCTGGTCTGCATACCCTTAACAATTGTGTGTATTGAGCTGTACTGTATTGTACCCATTCTGCAATCTGTTAATACAATTTTCAATCAATCAATCAAGACCCACGTCGCGGGCACTGCATTCCGTTCTCAGAATGGATTTGAGAGAGAGAGAGAGAGAGAGAGAGAGAGAGAGAGAGAGAGAGAGAGAGAGAGAGAGAGAGAGAGAG
This sequence comes from Notolepis coatsorum, assembly GCF_963971535.1. Classification (NCBI taxonomy): domain Eukaryota; kingdom Metazoa; phylum Chordata; class Actinopteri; order Aulopiformes; family Paralepididae; genus Notolepis; species Notolepis coatsorum. Next base: position 26,007,613 of record NC_140179.1, on the reverse strand, counting down.
AGAGATCATCAGCAGGCTATATATGATATTCAGACTCTAGATCTATTTGCAGAGCCAGATGAGATGAGGCAACCTGTGCGATTAGCTCTTGACAACAAATTTTGCACGTACTGTATACAGTATGTGTGTATGCGCGCACTGCGGGAGGTGGCCAGAAGCGCGCAACTAGCCAACTACTATTATTACTACTATATTAATACAGTCTATTCCATTATATAGCGATAGGTGCTGTATGATGACAATACATTTGATTCCTATCTAATTTTGATCCATCGCAAAGCGCTCCAGCGCTTGAATACGGCCGGGGGATCCGCTCTATACAATGCAGACCCACGACGGCTCTCGTATTATAATGAGCCCGCGAGGCGTGTTATTATTAGAGTTAATAATATTGTATATTCTTTACACTGCCTTTTTATTCTATTTTTACTTCTCCACTGTACTATAATCAGGCATGCGTTGTTCATGGCACGGGGTACCACTCAGTGGTACCTCACTGAGTATTAAAGATTTGAGCAGAAGCGCGTGCACGCACATGCACGCGCTCGCGAGAACGCGCTGCGCTCGGCTCGGATCGTTGTGTTTACCTGCGGCGCTACCTCGCATTATCATAACAATAGCCGCTATAGGCTGGTGTCTTCAACCAGTCTGGGACTCTTTGTTCAACCCCCCACCCACCACCACTCACCCCCGGACAACAACACACTCTGCAAACAGCAGCAACCCGGGACATTCCATATCTACATCACAAACTTCGGGACTGAGTAGATAATTAATTAATCTTCTCTTTATTTTTATTATTTATATTAAAACTGAATCAAACCATAAACAAGGTTGCCTGTTGGGATGTTAGATCCTAATGTGAAAAACTGATTTTATATGTCTGCACTTTATGTGCTCATTTTATGCCTGTCTTAATTCTGTTGTGAAGCACTTTGAGCTGCAGTTTCTGTATGAAAGGCTATACAAACAAAGTGTATTATTGTGCGCGAGGGAACATATGCGCATGCGCGCGGGGCCGCGCGTGCGTGTGCGCGCGCGCGTGCGCGCGGCGTCATTATCCTGCGTGGCGGCTCAGCCCATAATAACAACGCAACGCTGACTATAATTATGTGACCTGTACCTCTATGTCTTCTACTACCTGTACCTCCCCTCCCCCCTCCCCATGCTGCTGAATTTATCTTATCTTATGAATACAACGTTCAATTAACGTTCGCTAACGTAGAGAAACGTCAGACGTAATTCGAGATACGTCAGACGTACTTCGAGATACTTCCGTACTTTCCGCCAATCAGCGCACATTGTCCTGTCCCGGGAGAAATGTCGTGGGACCGGGCGGAAGTTGCTCAATCTGGAACAATCTCCAGGGCTGCAGCTGGAGGCTACTCATAGATACAGCTTCACAATAAAAGACACCCTGGCGTCCCGAGTGAATATTTCCTGTGCGTAAAATAAATATCATATTCTCAAAATAATCTGACGGGCCAGAAATGATTGCTGGCGGGCCAATGTCGGCCCGCGGGCCGCCTATTGCCGATCCCTGGTGTAGGGTATTAGATAGCAAGTATTAGGTGTATATCTTGTATAATACATTTATTTAAATTGTGATTTCATTGGATGTGCACTGTTAATTAATGCTTGTATATCTAATTTTATGTTGTTATGTTTATGTTTATGTGTTTGTTTAAAAAATAATAATAATAATAAAAAAATAAAAAAATAAATTATACATTCGTCACTCAGTTTTAACATTGATGATTAGCTCAACTCGTTCGTCAGCTTGCTGTGGAGCCTATGGTCAGTTGGTGACAAGTTCAAATCACTTCAATTTTTTTTTCTTTTTTTTTTCGTTTAATTAATTTATCATCTCTATATAAACGTAACTAGCTATTCATATCAATCGAAATAACGTTCATCTCCGATATTTAAACATGGTCCCCAAAATGAATGGAAGCGAATGAGAAGCCTGACACCTGGGAGGAATGGGGGTGGCGTAGCGTTGGGGATGTTTAAAAAATATAATTTAATATATAATATAATATAATAATTTGTGCTTCACCTAAAAATTTGGTCAGCAGCCTCCACTGATGTACAGCAGTGATTCAAACCCCCTCAATGTGCAGTTTCTGACAGCTGTGGTGTGTTGTCACGCGAAATAACGTTGTAATGTAGTTTCTAGTTTCTTTAATATTTGTCATACAGAAGTACAGAATACTTTTATACAAAATGCTTCTTACTGTTACGCTCCAGAGACTGTGCAAGACAAGATAAGTATGAAATAAAATAACATAGTAAAATTAGAAGTAAAAAAATGAGGTCACAGTGTTCAGTTTAGACATATGTACAATGTTCGATGCAGAATAGACGTAGTTACCATGCAATATACAATACTGTGCAGTGTACTAATATACAATACTATATAGTGCAAGGCAGAAATGGGACGAGGTGCAATTTAGGTACAATTCACAGTAGGTGTACGAGTTGTAGTGCAAATCCTTTATCAATAAATATAAAGTGTAAAGTGTGTTTGTGTGATCTAAAGTGTGGAGAGTGGGTGCTGCAGTGTGTTGTTTGTTTGAGTGAGTGTGTGCGTGTGGGTGTGTGTGCTGTGTGCATTTTTTTTTTTTTTTAATATTTTTTTTATTATTGCAAAACAAAAATTATTAAAAGTCAGTACTCAACACATAATGCATATTGAAACTTTCAGTCAAGGTGGTTAAAATACATGTAAGTACAGAAACAAGATAAAACAAAAATAGTCTATAATAACATTTTAACCGTATACAGTGTATATCCAGCGAAATTACAATTATATAAATGTTAGTATAGAATATACCCCTAATACCTATTTTCTAAAACCCTACACACATATGCTCCAGCTCGAACCCCCCCCTCCCGGACCCCCTCTTGGATAGTACCTCCATTATCCCTCACTCCTACCAGACACTACCATTATAAGCTAGCTTTTATTCTCTCCACCACTTCTACCCACAATGACATTTTGGATTCATTGAGACCCAGAATTCTTGCTGTAGATATTTCTTGATATATCACATCGAGATATGTAAGAAACCAAACTTTCCGGCACATTTTTTCCGGTTGAAACCAGCGTGATGCGATCAGCTTTTTAGCTACTGTGATACCCGATAAAACCAATCTCTTTAGCTGTGGATTCACTGCAAACTCAAAAACATCATTCAATAGTAATACCGAGGGGTGTACAGGTATATTCCAAGACACGAGTTTTGATAATTGTTGGGACACATCTTTCCAGAATGCCTTAACTGGTGGGCAGTCCCAATACATGTGCATAAATGTTCCTTCTTCCCCATTTGTACATTGGGAGCATTTGGAGTCTTGTTTAAGCCCCATTCTGCACAGTCTTATAGGAGTCAAGTATGTCCTGTGAATATAGTTCAGATTGATTTGTTGATGATCCGGGTTCCTTGATGTAAGTCGGACATTTGCCCAGGCTCCTTGCCAATCAAAGTCATTTTCCAGGTCTGGTATATCCCTCCTCCAAACAGTGTCTAGTTGAAGGGTTTCATACGAGGACGTTAGTAATTGATAATAAAAACCTGATACAAAACCTCCCAATGTTTCTCTTTCATAGAAAAATTTGTGGTATCTGTGGTGTTCAATTGGTATGAGTAATGGAACACCGTGAGATCTCAGACATAGTCGTAACTGTAACTGAGGGGTACAATTCCCTGACTGTATTGATAAGTATGGTATCATTAAACCACTACCGCTTTATGTACTTTAATTACTGGCCATACAGTACATGATATCTAAATATGATGAACACTTCCCACAATGAATCGGTTCTACACAAAGTTGACTTTAAGTATTTATTGCAAAAGGTACATAATATACTTCTCTATTATACTTTGGATGCGCTTATAAGGCAAAGGAATGTGCGTAGGCAAATCAATAATGAATGTCCATTCTCTGGTTACGCAGGAGGTAATTATACAACCTGAATCTTAGGGAATTATATCTATGGTACACTAGTAATATATAGCGGGAGATACTGGAAGGGTCCCCCCGGTTGTAAGCCAGCAGGGGTAGAGGATCTGTCGGTAGTAGAGAGTCTGGTCAACGATGACTAAGGAGACTCCAAGTACAGGAGACGGTGCAATAGTCTCTTGATCCACAGACGAATACAGCTGTTCTCCGTAGACTGTAGCTCCACAGTGAAGAAAGCTAGCCGGCCTCAGGCTCTCTGAGGCGCAGACTCGACTGGTCCTCACAGGGTAAATCCCACACGTGTAGGCGTCGGCGATTCTCCGCTCCATAAATCACAGGACCAAAACAAATATAATCCAGCCGCAAAGGGCTATGTAGTCGTCGGGTAGATTAATCCAGTGTACATGTCCACACGGTTCTCGTCTAGGTCTCCTCGGGTGAAAGCGCCATGAAAGCAGCCCAGCCTGGATAAGCACTCTAGCTGGTACGAGGAAGCGTTGGTGATGCTGGTCACTGTAGAACTTTAGCCGCACGATACACTATACACAAATAGACTATTACTGACTTAATAGAAATATGTCGCACTCGACGGTATAGCGCCAAACTCTGACAATTCAGTTATTAATTCGCACGCGGTCTCAATGCTCTATTTGGGGCCAAACAGGCCATACTTCACCGCACGGAGTATCGTGGGTGAGGCTTCAACTTATTGGGTAACTCTACTTCTGTATTCACCTGCGCCATATTTATATGCACGGCGAACAATCTAGTGCCAACCTCATTTCTGTCTCGTATCCCTGGGCAAGGCCGGGCATGTACAGACATGTCTTGACGGTGACTTTGAACCTGACTCCGGAGGCATGGCCCTGGCGCTTGTGGACCGCTGTCCAATAGGAGAATGAAATATTATGGTCTGGTCTAGGCTAAAGGGATATTCCGTGTATATGTACAAGGAATATACAAGGGATATCAAACGATATACAAATACTATGCAATATATATCAATCAATAAATATATATATTCGGTTTAATCTGATCCTTTGTAACAGTAACTGTATGTAAAAAAGCCATGTGGACTCGGTGAGGTTAAACTTTGTGCATATTTCGCCATAACTACATAAGCCCTGGTTATTAAAAATATCCCCTAATGAGTGTATGCCTTGCTCTTCCCATATAGGGAATCTTATAGGGCGTTTTCCCATTAAGAGTGCATTGTTATTGAATATGGGAGTGTGATTATGCCATTTTTGGGGGTTAGGATATTTCTTTTGTGTTTCCCGCCATGTTCTGATTGCATGGGTAATTATGGGGCCAAATTCCCGCTCACAATGCTTGATTGAAAGTTTAGTGTGTGCTATGTCTTTCAGTCTCTGTGGGGCTACTATGTTTTCTTCTAATTCTCTCCAAGATACCAAAGCCTGGGGATCAAACCATATTTTCAATGGTCTTAATGTGAAAGCCTTAAAATATTGTAAAAAATCTGGAACTGCCATGCCACCGTCTGCTTTATTTCTCTGTGCGGTGGATCTTTTTATGCGAGGTGGTTTGTTATTCCAAATAAATTTGTATGTGGAGGATTGTAATCTTTTCCAGTAGCCCTCTGGGGGAGGTAACGGTAGCATTGAGCTGATGAAATTGATTCTTGGTAATACATCCATCTTAATTATTGATACCCTTGCCTGTACTGAGTTTTTAAGTTTTGCCCACCTGTCCAGGTCGTCTTTGATTTTGTTCTGTATTTTTGTGTAATTGTGCTTCACCGTTTGTCTTATGGTGGGAAATATTTCCACACCCAAGCATCTAAAATGTTTAACCATGGGTATCGAACCTGGGAGGGTTGTGTCTTTTTTTGCACGGATGTTAAGAGGAAGGAAAGCCGACTTCGGCCAATTTATTTTAAATCCCGATAAATCACCAAAGTTCTCTATCAACTTGAGTAGATGCGGCAATGTGGTGTTGGGGTTTTGCATGAACAATATTACGTCGTCCGCATATAAACTAATTTTATGTTGTGTGCCCTTGATTACGATTGGTTCTATGTGTTGGGATTGTCTTATAAATTGTGCTAAAGGCTCTAATGATAGATCGAATAGTCCGGGACTAAGAGGGCAACCCTGTCTGGCTGAGCGTGATACCGGAAAGATTTCGGAGATGAATGTGCCTGTTGTAATCATGGCCGATGGGTCCTTGTAAAGTACTTTAATCATATCAATGAATCCTTTTCCTAACCCCATCCTTTCTAATACTGCCCATAGAAACGACCATTCCAGCCTGTCAAATGCTTTCATAGCATCCAGGGATAGCATCGCCTTAGGTGTGGTGTCCTCTTTGTCTGCATCTAGTACGTGCAGTATTCGCCTTATGTTATCATTGATCAGGCAACCTTTTATGAAGCCAGTTTGGTCCGGATGAACTAAAGACGTCATATGCTTTTGCAATCTGATGGCTAATATCTTAGAGTACAGTTTGACATCTGTTCCGAGGAGGCTTAAAGGACGGTAACTACCGCACTCAGTGGGGTCTTTGTCTTTTTTGAGAAGGACTGAAATGAGTGCGATATTGTGGTGTTTATGGAAGCTCCCCTCCTTGACTGAGTATAAGATCATATTTAGTAATAAGGGTCCAAATATGTCCCAGCAAGAAAGGTACATTTCTGATGGGATACCATCTTTTCCCGGAGCCTTACCGTTTTTCATTCGGGATATGGCCTTCTCGAGTTCTTCTAATGTGATCGGTGCTTCTAACTGTTTAGCGTCGTCCTCCGAAAGTTTATGGAGAGTAATTTGATTAAGATATGTGTCTAATTTGTTTTGATCAAAGGTCGTTTCTGAATTATACAAGTTGGAGTAGAATTCTTTGAATGTATCGTTTATTATTTTGGGGTCTGTTACAAGTACTTGTTGTTTTCTAATGGCAGTTATATCTGCAAATTTTGCATTAATTCTTAATCGCATGGCTAATAGGTGACTAGGTTTAGAACCTTGGAAATACTGCTGTTGTCTTGTGCTGCGTATTTGCATTTCCGATTTTTGTCTGTATATTGCTTTGATCTCTGTCTTTAGAATGTTAACTTGGTTTTCTAGTCTAGTAGAGTTGTTGTATTTTAAAGAATTAAAAAGCGTTGAGTAAAGCGTTTCCATTTCAGACAGTTTTGTGCATTGATTTTTGCGCAATATGGAGGAAAATCTATCCGTGAAATCCTTGATCATACCCTTTACCGACATCCATAATATTCTGGGGTCTTGCTCCGCGTTTGCATTATCCCGTAGGAATACTGTGAGAGCTTCTTTAATTTGTGTAATGAATTCCTTGTTGTTAAGCAGCATAGTATTAAAACGCCATCTTGGGGCCCGGGAAGATAGTGTACCAAATGTTGCTTTCAGGATTAAGTAACAGTGATCTGATAGCGCATTGGGTATCATTTCCACTTCATATTTATCAAATATTCTTGGGGATGCAAAGACGTAATCAATTCTGGATAATGTGTTGTGTCTCGCCGAACGACAGGAGTACTTACGGGTCATGGGATTAAGTGAATGCCATAAATCAATTACCTCTGTAGACTTTGACCAATCTTTTAATGCTTTAGATGAATTTTTTTGTTCGCTGGAAAAGGCAAGGTAAGATTTGTCCATCCTTGGATTCCAAATGGCATTAAAATCCGCACCTATTATATATGAGTACTCGGGATGGTTTAACATTTCTCCGGTTAGTGAAGTGAAGAAACCCACTTCGTACAAATTTGGGGCATATACCGCTGCCAACGCAATTTTCCTGTTATTATGTACAATCCTAGCTATAGTTATACGCCCCTCAGCATCCGACCATACCCCTTTCAATTCGATATTTAATTTACGTCTGACGACTATGGCTACACCTCTAGTTCTCGTACCAAAAGAAGAGTGACTAATATTATGGTATATGTTATCCGCTAACGTATTTATGTCTTCCTCTAAAATGTGCGTTTCGCTTAATAGAGCCACGTCCACATGTTCTTTTTTCATCAGTGTGAGCACGCTTTTGCATTTGTGTTGTTTGTTTATCCCACCGGTGTTCCATACCATTATATTCAAACTAGCCATAATCTATGTTACATTGTGTAATAATGTTTTTGGTAATGCTTCTGGAGTGCGAAGCTACAATAGATGTACATCCAATTAATGAGGTCCCGTTGAGAGCCGAGCTTAAAAACATATATATATACAAATAAATTGTGTGCATTTGATGGTTGTTGCATAGTGTTTATTGTTCGTTTACCAGCCTGATGGCCTGGGGATAGAAGCTTCTTCTGAGTCTTTCTGTGCTCGCCTTAAGACTCCGGTATCGCTTGCCTGACCGCAGCAGTTCAAAGAGGCAGTTGTTCGGGTGGCTCGAGTCCTTAATAATTCTCTTAGCCTTCCCCTTGCACCGCTTGTTGTAAATGTTCTGGAGGGTGGGAAGCCCCCCTCCAATTGTGCGTTCGGCTGAACGTGTCACTCTTTGTAGTCTGCTACGGTCTTGTGCAGTGCTATTCCCAAACCAGGAGGTGATGTTGCCGGTCAGGATGCTCTCTATTGTACATGAGTAGAAGTTCCTAAGGATCTTCTGACTGACTTGGAACTTCCTTAGGCGCCTGAGGAAGTAGAGGCGTTGTCGTGCCTTCTTCACAACACTGTCAATGTGTGTGGTCCATGTCAAGTCCTCGGATATGTGGGCTCCGAGGTACTTGAAACTGTTCACTCTCTCAACCGGTGCCCCGTCGATGCTGAGGGGGCTGTAGTCCTTGACCCCCGACCTCCTGAAGTCCACAATCATCTCTTTTGTTTTGCTGACGTTCAGGGAGAGGCAGTTCTCCTGACACCACTGTGACAGGTTCTCTACCTCTTCCAGGTAGGCCCTTTCGTCGTTGGCAGAGATCAGGCCCACCACTACTGTGTCATCAGCAAATTTGATGATGGTGTTGTTGTTCCGCTGTGCTACGCAGTCATGTGTGTACAGGGAGTTAATCAATCAATCATGTAACCTACTGTACCTCTGCTTTGGCTGGCCTACAGCACAGCAGGTAATGTAGTTAATCAATCAATCATGTAACCTACTGTACCTCTGCTTTGGCTGGCCTACAGCACAGCAGGTAATGTAGTTAATCAATCAATCATGTAACCTACTGTACCTCTGCGCTGGCTTGCACGTTGTAATGTAGTTAATCAATCAAACATGTAACCTACTGTACCTGTGCTTTTACTGTACCTCTGCTTTGGCCTACAGCACAGCAGGTAATGTAGTTAATCAGTCAGCAGCCTCCACTGATGTACAGTGATTCAAACCCCCTCAATGTGCAGTTTCTGACAGCTGTGGTGTGTTGTCACGCGAAATAACGTTGTAATGTAGTTAATCAATCAATCATGTAACCTACTGTACATGTGCTTTTACTGTACCTCTGCTTTGGCCTACAGCAAAGCAGGTAATGTAGTTAATCAATCAATCATGTAACCTACTGTACCTCTGCTTTGGCTGGCCTACAGCACAGCAGGTAATGTAGTTAATCAATCAATCATGTAACCTACTGTACCTCTGCGCTGGCTTGCACGTTGTAATGTAGTTAATCAATCAAACATGTAACCTACTGTACCTGTGCTTTTACTGTACCTCTGCTTTGGCCTACAGCACAGCAGGTAATATAGTTAATCAATCAATCATGTAACCTACTGTACCTCTGCTTTGGCTGGCCTACAGCACAGCAGGTAATGTAGTTAATCAATCAATCATGTAACCTACTGTACCTCTGCGCTGGCTTGCATGTTGTAATGTAGTTAATCAATCAAACATGTAACTTACTGTACCTGTGCTTTTACTGTACCTCTGCTTTGGCCTACAGCACAGCAGGTAATGTAGTTAATCAGTCAGCAGCCTCCACTGATGTACAGTGATTCAAACCCCCTCAATGTGCAGTTTCTGACAGCTGTGCTGTGTTGTCACGCGAAATAACGTTATGAATAAAAACGCGAAATAACATTATATAACGTTGCGTTATATAACATTACAATGTACAGTTTCTGACAGCTGGGCTGTGTTGTCACGCGAAATAACGTTATGAGTGAATCTGGTAGTTGTTTTGATAAATATGTTGTGTATTCGCGCGATTCGAAACATTACATTTCCGCGAGCAGCAGCCTATTTCCGCGAGTGCCGCTCTGCCGCGCGCTGCAACGCGTAACACAGAGCGACAGGCGTGGATAAGGGGGCGTCGTGGCCAATCAGAGAAACGCTGAACGCAAGTTAGTTACCTTAAGTGTTCACGCGGTCGGGAGCAATAATGAGGGCTTCTGTCTTACTTGCATTAAGCTGAAGGAAATTATCAGCCATCCAGCTCTTGATGGCATCGATGCATTCATTAATAATGCAAAAACGATTACACTCACTGGGCTTAAAAGAACAATACAATTGGATGTCATCCGCATAAAATTGATAAAATATTCCATTAAAACGTTTAATAATCTGTGTTGTGAAGGATCAGATTAAACCGAATATATATATTTATTTATATATATATATTTAATTGTATTTGTATATCGTTTGATATCCCCTGTATATTCCTTGTACAATATGCATTGAATATCCCTTTAGTCTACTAAACAGCCCATAATAGTTTCATTCTACCATTGGACGAGAACCTGGCGCCAGGTTGTCATACCCCTAGGTCCAAGTTCAATCGTGCCGCCCAACATGTCGTGGCAAGCCCCGGTTCCGCGCAGGAATACGTCGGGCGAAATACGAATGGTACTATTTGTTCATAGCGCATATATATATGGCGCAAGTAAAGTAGAACTTTCTTTTAGTCCAGTTCTTTACCCTCCAACAGAGTGACAGACGCGAAGCCTCCCCACGACGCACGTGTGGTGTAGTAAGGCCTACTTGGCCTCAGAATAGGCATTGAGATATCGTGTAGATTAATAGTTGAATAGTCATAGTTTGGCACTATACCGTCGAGTTGGACGTATTCTATTAAGCTAATAATAGTCTATTTATGTATGGTGCATCGTTCGGTTAGAGTTCTAAAGTTATCAGTACCCCCATCGTTCCTGACGTTATCTGGACGCTTAACCAGGCTGGGCAGACCCCTAGTGGTGCTTGCATCCGAGGAGCTCCGGGCCAGGGCGACTGGACCTGTATATTGGATTACTCTACCCGGACGACGGCGAGCCTTCCACGGCTTGGATTATGCTTTGGGTGCTTTGATTATTCCATGGATAAAGGCCAACACTGCGGAGTGTTGGAACTACCCCCCGGAGAGGACTCCAGGTGAGACGGCGCTCTACACCAGTGAGGTCACCTCACGTCTCTCCGTTGTGGACCGGCAGCTACCGTCCACCAGAGGGTCCAGCTGTGTTCGTCTGCGGACCGAGGTTCTGTGGGCACCGTGTTCAAGACTTTGAATTCTCCCAAGAAACCGTCGGCCAGATGGGATACCGCCAGCGGCTTCTCTAACCCCCCCCCTCCTACTGTCTTACAACCAGCGGGACACCCCCCCCCCCTTAGTGTATCCAGCTATAATCATTTAGGTACCATCGCTATAGTTTCCTAAATATTCCAGGTTGTATACTTACTCCCTGCGTAACCAGAGATTGGACATTCAATGTTGATTTACCTACGAATACTCATTTGCCATACAAGTGCATATTTCAAATCATAAGTGTAAACAAGTGAACGTTGTATATACCTTTTGCTATATTAAACCTTCGATTTGTACATTTGTGTGGATTCGTTTCATCAGGTGGGAAAGTGGTCATCATACTTATATCATGTACTGGATGGCCAGAAGTTAAAGTACAAGAGGTAGTGGTATTAAATACCATATCTAACAATACAGTCAGGGAATTGTACCCCTCAGTTACAATTGGTCCTTCGAGCCGGAGGGTAACTAGTGTAATATTAATATAGTGTTATTAATATTGAAATGGCCTATGATGAACACTCCACGAAACGATCCTCCTAACCTAGAACGCCCGCGGCGCAGACGACAGACACCTCAGTACTTAGAGGCTTACACTGTCAGTCAACTACCTAGCCTTCGACAAACGGTAAACGCGGTAAAAGTAGAAAGTAAAATTATGTCTGACCTTAACGACCAGGTTTCCCCGACCACAGAGGCCCTAGTAGGTCCTAATGTAACTGACCAAGCTCACGGTGGGGACCAGGAGGGAGCGGACATGCCTTTACCCCCCGCCACTACCCAAGAAGTAGTCCCCGACCAGCCCCGGGAGGAAGACGACCCTACAGAGAGAGAACTCTGCACGGAAGAAGAGGAGGAGAGCGCCGAGGAAATAGAGCTCCAGGACTCCCCAACGAGTACCCCCAGGAGCGGCTCACGCAGGAGCGGCTCACCTCCACAACCGCCTTCCCCCAGCGAAGCGGAGAGGATGCTACAACAGGCGTTCCTCGTCAGCCTGACAGCCTCTACCGAACGCGATCGACTCCAAGCGCAGACGCTTAGCGAGCGCGAACATTTTACCATTGAAAGAGACCGTCTCCAAGCACAGGCGCTTAGCGAGCGCGAACAACTCCAAGCGCAACAACGGAGCGAAGAAGAGCGCACACGCCTGGAGATGAGACGCCTTCAGACAGAAGAGAATATGGCAAGAGACCGGGCCGACGCCCAGCGCGCCGCTGCCGGTGCCCAAAGAGAAGCAGATCTCACCAAGCGCAAAGTCGAGCGCGACAAGTTACAAGCGCAGCTAATGGAGCAGCTGATCCGCAAGGCAACACCCTCTCCCTCCGCCAGGGGTTCAAGGAACTCGTCGAGACAACAGTCAAGGGCAGCGTCTCCTCAACGAGCAAGCGACCCTGAACTTGACCAACAGACTGAGTCTAGACCCCCCGCAGACCCCCTTCCCAGACCGGTCCAAGCGAGACCCAGCTACAAGGAAGGAGCGGCATACACTGCGGAGAAGTTAAATAAACGATTACAGGATCTGGAAGATCTGATAGAGGAAGAAGAGGGAGAGGAGGAGAACCAAGCCCGACGACAGCACAGTACTCCACCGGACCAGGAGGTCCCATACAGTCCAGGCTATACCCCCGCGGTGCTGCGCTACAGACCCCCGACTCTATTCACGGGTGAACACGACGCACGACCAGCCCCGAGGAATAGCACCTGGACCAGCGGGCCATGGTACCCTGTCAGTACCAGCCCACGGCGAGGCGCAGGAGGGGACTCGCCCAGGAGGTCTCTCCCCCAACGCTCGCCGATGTATCAGCCATCCACGGCGTCATACATTGCCACGCCGTCATTTCCAGACTTCGCCTATGAGAGTCGAGCACAGTACACGGAGCTCCGGATGTGCTTAGAGACAATGATGGTGGATGTCGCTGATGAACGCCACAAGTATGCAATATTACTGAAGCACCTGAAAGTACCGCGAGCGCACAATATAGCGCTAGCCTATGCCACCTCTTCGACACCATACACAGCGGCCCTAGCGGCGCTGGACCAGAGATATGGACGTATATGGGATTACGTAATCCAAGAGATAAGGCATATTGATCGCCTACCCCCAGCCACGGACAATCGCTCATTAGACGACCTGTCAATCAAAGTGCAGTCCCTGGTAGGGATGCTGGGAGCGCAACGGGAAAAGGGCATGCATGAGCTATACGCCAACTCTAACGTCGAGAGGATTTTGGAGAAGCTGCCACCCGCAAGACAGGAGCGCTTTAGGCGGCAGAGAGATTACCGGGATCCCAACGGCCCCGAGCCATCCCTCCTTGATCTAGCCGACTTCCTGGCGAGAGAAGTCAGCAGCTTACGACTAGATACATTCGGGCGGAGCATGCCAAGCTCCAGAGAGGGACCCAGGAGAATAAATGATGGAAGAAGATCGGTGACTGTCATGCACCAATCAGAGTCAGTACCGAGCAGTAAGAGTCACAGCACCCCCTCGAGAAAAGAGAAGTGGAAGATAGCGTGTCCCTACTGTGAGAAAGAACACTGGCTGTCACAATGTGACCTATTCACAAAGATGAATGCAGAAGAAGTGAGTCAATGGATAAAGTCCAACAGGCGCTGTTATCGATGTGCGCGGCCCCACATGGCAGCCGAATGCCGCCTAAAGAAAAGGTGCAGCCGGTGCGATGGAGCCCATCTAGATATACTACACGAAAGTAACGGAAGACGGCCTCCACCTGCACCACGGAGCGGCACCAGGGCAAGTGTCATGTACATTGACCCCGCCAGCAGCAGCGGCGCCCAAGTGCTCTTAAAGGTAGTCCGTGTGACATTGAGCTACCAAGATAAAGTCATGGACACTTACGCCGTCCTTGACGACGGGTCAGAGAAGACCCTTCTGCTCGCGTCCGCTGCGGCCCAGCTGGGACTGCGGGGGAGCAAGAACGAAATGACGATTCGGACAATAAGAAGAGATCTAAAGACGATAAAGGGCGAGAATGTCTCCTTCACCATCGCAGCAAACGGGCAGCCAGAGCGACGGTACAAGATTACAAATGCTTTCACCAGCCAAGAAATAGGACTATCGCAGTACACCTACCCTGTCACCAAGTTGATGGATAAATATGTGCACCTGCGCCAATTACCTATCCCGCTCATAGACGGCGCTACCCCGACCCTGCTGATAGGCTCCGACCATGCAGAACTCATAGTCCCGATTGACCGGGTTCATACAGGACCCCGAGGCTGTCCTGCAGCAGTCGAGACCCGCCTAGGGTGGACCCTACAAGGCCCCCTCGCTAAATCTCTCAACCGAACAGCAGCCACTAGCTGCCTCCACTCCAGAACGACAGAAGAAGACACCACTCTCCTGCAGCATGTCGAGAGGCTATGGACGTTAGAGACAATGCCCTTTAAGAACGAAAAGAAAGATATTCGTTCTAAAGAAGACATTTACGCCATCAACCTACTCGAGCAGGGGACAAAGAGAGTCACAGTCGGCGGAGTGATGAGATACGCGACTCCACTCCTGAGGCGAGAGGGAATGCCCACCTTTCACGCAAAGAAAGACGCCACGGAGCGCTATCTATCGAACACGGAGCGGCGCCTAGCCAAAGACCCCGCTCAAGAGAGTGTGCACCGCGCTGAGATTGAGAAGCTAATCACAGCGGGACACGTAACAAAGATTGACATTAAAGAGGCCGATCAGACGACCGAATCATGGTACGTGCCGCATCACAAGGTCCATCACAACGGCAAGGATCGCATTGTGTTTAACTGCAGCTACCAGATCGGATCCCAAAATCTGAATAAAGAGCTCTTGCCCGGCCCCACACTCGGCCCCTCCCTACTAGGCGTGCTACTGCGCTTCCGCCAGGACAAGGTGGCTATCAGCGGGGATATCAAAGGGATGTTCTTGCAGGTGAGACTAGTAGAGGAGGACAAGCCTCTGCTGCGGTTCCTATGGAGAGAGAGGATCGGAGATGAGAACCCAGCCATCTACCAGTGGGAAGTACTCCCCTTCGGAACCACATGCAGCCCGTGCTGTGCTACATTTGCACTACAGAAACACGTCGCAGAGGACCCAACAGCAGATGAAGAGGTCCAACACAGTGTGAAGAACAGTTTCTACGTGGACAACTGTTTACAAAGCGTTTCGACTCAAGAAGAAGCCGAGGCTCTCCTAATCAAGTTACGCGCCTCCCTGATCAAAGGCGGCTTTGATCTCAGGCAGTGGGCCAGCAGTGACCCGCACGTATTGCGCAGCCTCTCCCCCGCGGACAAGGCTGCCAGCAGCGAGACCTGGATGGCGACAATCCCAGGAGAAGCCCAAGAAATGACACTAGGACTAGTCTGGCGCTTCAAAACAGACTCGCTCCACTATAGACACAAACCCTTGGCTCCAGAGCAGGGACGGTCGACGGCGATACCGACCACCAGACGGAGTGTGTACAGAACACTCGCCAGACAATATGACCCGTTGGGATGTATTCTACCTTACACCACCAGGGCAAAGATGATTGTACGAGCACTATGGGACAAGGACCAGGGCTGGGACGACCCAATACCCGCACACCTTGCCTCAACATGGAGAGAGTGGGAGACGGAACTCCGCTCACTCCCAGGCGTCAATATACGCCGCAGCTACTTCCCATCCACAGTGAGGCCAGAGACATGCGAGATTGATCTACACGTCTTCAGCGACGCCTCCGAAGTAGCCTACGGATCGGTGGCCTACTTGCGTGCCCAAGAGAAGGGAGGAAAGATACACACTGCTTTCATCCTGGCCCGCTCAAGAATAGCCCCACGTAAGCAACAATCTATCCCACGTCTAGAGCTCTGCGCAGCCCTAGCAGGAGCGCATCTAGCCACGTTAATCCAACGTGAACTCACCATTCCGGTGCACAGAACAATCTTGTGGTCAGATTCCACGACAGTACTCACATGGATCAAGTCTGATTCATGCAGATACAAAGTCTTCGTGGGAGTCAGAGTCACCGAGATTCAAGAGTTAACAGAAGCAGCGAGCTGGCGGTATGTGGACACCAAACACAACCCAGCTGACGTCATCACCCGGGGAATGTCTCTGGATGACCTAACCCGTCGCAACATCTACAGTGACGGACCAGAATTCCTCAAGCTCCCGGAAGGAGAGTGGCCTACGCCCACCCCGCGGGAAGCAAGTAACGAGGAGGCTGAGAACAAGAAACCTATGTTCTGTGGACTGAGCACTGTCGCCTCCACAGACCCCAACATAGATGACTGCATTACCCTAGCGAGTGCGCAGCAAAGAACATTCCTGCGGCACCACCCAGAGATTCAGTCCACCACTGACATGTCAGCAGCTGACTACGAAGAAGCAGAACTTCTTCTACTACAACGAGCCCAGAGAGACTCGTTCCCCGATGAGCTAGACTGTCTACAGGGAGGAAACCCCGTCCCATCAGACAGCAGATTGATTCACCTGGCACCAGAGAGTGACGCTCATAATCTCATCAGAGTGGGTGGTCGCCTGCGGAGAGCCCCCGATCTACCAGATGACATTAAGTACCCGATCGTCTTGAACAGCCGACACAAGGTCACAGAGCTGATCATAAAGAAATACGACGAGGATGTACACCACGCAGGAGCAGAGAGAGTCTTCGCGGAGATCAGACGTCGTTATTGGATACTGCAAGGCAGAGAAGCAGTACGGCGCTTCCAGCGAACCTGTCTAGACTGCCGTAAGTGGCGCGCGCAGCCCAGCATACCACGGATGGCTGACTTACCCCCCTGTCGCCTCCGAATCGGCGACAAGCCATTCCACTCCACAGGCATGGACTGCTTTGGCCCGTTGTATATAAAGAGAGGAAGAGGCACCGAGAAGCGGTGGGGTATTGTATTCAAATGCATGACCACCAGAGCGATACATATCGAGCTCCTTCCGACCATGAGCACAGACTCATTCCTTATGGCCTTCCGAAGATTCACATCACGGAAAGGAAAACCGTCTACATTGTTGTCTGATCACGGGACCAACTTCAAAGGCGGAGAAAGAGAGCTGAGAGAGAGCTTCCAAGCTATGGGCCCAGAACTTAAGACCCACCTCGCTCCATCCCAGATTGACTTCCAGTTTAATCCCCCGAACGCACCCCACTTCGGTGGAACCTGGGAACGAGAAGTACGTTCTATAAAGACAGCCCTGTACGCCGTACTTGGGGCCCAGACTGTGGCGGAGGAAGTCCTAATGACAGTCCTCACGGAGATCGAGGGAGTATTGAACTCAAAGCCCCTCGGTTACGTCTCCAGTGATGTAGCAGATGTCGACCCAGTCACCCCCAACACACTCCTAATTGGGCGGCTGGACCCCGCGCTACCCCAGACAATGTACAGACCTGAAGAAGCGAACGGCCGAAGAATGTGGAGGTACAGTCAAGTACTAGCTGACAAGTTTTGGAGCAGCTTCCTACTCCACTACCTACCGTCTCTACAGACCCGCCAGAAGTGGGTAAAAGAGAGAGACAATTTGACAGAAGGAACAGTCGTCATGATTATTGACCAGTCACTACCCAGAGCTATGTGGCCGGCTGGCCGCGTAAGCAAAGTGATCACCGGTGCCGATGGCAAGGTCCGAGCAGCTGAAGTACTCGTCCAAGGGCGCACTTACACACGTCCCGTGGCGAGGCTCATAGAACTGCCCCGACTCCCAGATACTATCGATGATGACCATGACCCCATGACTTTGTGAGTTGACTGACCCTTACAGCGGACCTTGAGTGGTAGACAGTGCGGTTAATCTGTCTCTGCTTAGCTAATTAGGTGGGACTAATTAGGGGGCGGCTGTTGTGAAGGATCAGATTAAACCGAATATATATATTTATTTATATATATATATTTAATTGTATTTGTATATCGTTTGATATCCCCTGTATATTCCTTGTACAATATGCATTGAATATCCCTTTAGTCTACTAAACAGCCCATAATAGTTTCATTCTACCATTGGACGAGAACCTGGCGCCAGGTTGCCATACCCCTAGGTCCAAGTTCAATCGTGCCGCCCAACATGTCGTGGCAAGCCCCGGTTCCGCGCAGGAATACGTCGGGCGAAATACGAATGGTACTATTTGTTCATAGCGCATATATATATGGCGCAAGTAAAGTAGAACTTTCTTTTAGTCCAGTTCTTTACCCTCCAACAGAGTGACAGACGCGAAGCCTCCCCACGACGCACGTGTGGTGTAGTAAGGCCTACTTGGCCTCAGAATAGGCATTGAGATATCGTGTAGATTAATAGTTGAATAGTCATAGTTTGGCACTATACCGTCGAGTTGGACGTATTCTATTAAGCTAATAATAGTCTATTTATGTATGGTGCATCGTTCGGTTAGAGTTCTAAAGTTATCAGTACCCCCATCGTTCCTGACGTTATCTGGACGCTTAACCAGGCTGGGCAGACCCCTAGTGGTGCTTGCATCCGAGGAGCTCCGGGCCAGGGCGACTGGACCTGTATATTGGATTACTCTACCCGGACGACGGCGAGCCTTCCACGGCTTGGATTATGCTTTGGGTGCTTTGATTATTCCATGGATAAAGGCCAACACTGCGGAGTGTTGGAACTACCCCCCGGAGAGGACTCCAGGTGAGACGGCGCTCTACACCAGTGAGGTCGCCTCACGTCTCTCCGTTGTGGACCGGCAGCTACCGTCCACCAGAGGGTCCAGCTGTGTTCGTCTGCGGACCGAGGTTCTGTGGGCACCGTGTTCAAGACTTTGACAAGAATTCTCCCAAGAAACCGTCGGCCAGATGGGATACCGCCAGCGGCTTCTCTAACCCCCCCCTCCTACTGTCTTACAACCAGCGGGACACCCCCCCCCCTTAGTGTATCCAGCTATAATCATTTAGGTACCATCGCTATAGTTTCCTAAATATTCCAGGTTGTATACTTACTCCCTGCGTAACCAGAGATTGGACATTCAATGTTGATTTACCTACGAATACTCATTTGCCATACAAGTGCATATTTCAAATCATAAGTGTAAACAAGTGAACGTTGTATATACCTTTTGCTATATTAAACCTTCGATTTGTACATTTGTGTGGATTCGTTTCATCAGGTGGGAAAGTGTTCATCATACTTATATCATGTACTGGATGGCCAGAAGTTAAAGTACAAGAGGTAGTGGTATTAAATACCATATCTAACAATACAGTCAGGGAATTGTACCCCTCAGTTACAATCTGGTTTAGGGGAAACGTATAGGGAGAACAGCATTGGCCCTAGCACAGAAACCTGCGGAACCCCACAGGACAGGGGTAGAGTCCGACATGAACTGACCCACTGAAGGGGAAGAAGCTTCTGAGCTAGTTTAGGCAGCTAGAGAGGGCGGAAGACACAAGATAGAAAAGGAGTTACGGGTACGCTCAATTAGCATCCCAGGTCAAATCAAATGGATCAATTAAAGAAAGAGAGGGCCAAAGTGAAGGCAGCTTTCACAAGAAGGGCCAACAGCATTTTACGAATGGCGCCAACTATGCTGCGAGAATAATTGAGAGGTGAGTGGAAATCCCTTTCTGAGGACGCAGAAAGGCTTCATGCAGCTAATTATGTTTGTGAGGCCTGTCTGATAGATGAAGCAGGCGACATGGAGGCTGTGGATGGGAAAGCCAAAGCAGATTGGAGAGGGTATCCATAGAGTGTGATACAACATTAAAAGAGGTGAAGCAGGCAGTCCATTCCAACCTTTGGTCAAGATATGCAGAGACCGAGCTAAAAGCAGCCATTGGACGGGCAGAAAGAAGCTATGAAGGTGCGGAAGAAGTTAACCTGGAAATAATCACCTACGACAATGGTAAGGAACAAGTCACACTCTTGGAATCCCTCATCACCAAGGCAGAAAGTCTGCTAGCTGTCTGGGAAGGGTGGATCCCTGAAGGCGCTGCGTGCAAGCTTAGTAAGAAGCTGCAGGTGTTGGAGGACAAGAGAATTGAGCTCTGGCGAAGGTGGGTAGTTGAATTCGGCAGGGTCCAGAAAGAGCAGGTTGATAGAGCCATTGAAATCAGGCTAAAGGCCGCCTCTGACATCGCAGAAGCTGAAAAAGGAGCCGCTGAGGCTGAAAGAAGAGCCGCAGAGACCAGGCTAAAGGCAGCCGAGGTTAGCACTGGGTCTGAGCAGAGGGCCGCAGAGGCCAGAGAAAAGGCAGCTGGGAATGGCAGAGGCCGCCGCAGAAGAGCGTGCAGAGATAGCCAAGGCACAGCGGAAAGCATGGGAGGAAGCACAGAGTGCTAGCATGGCAAGCCTGGAAGCAGGAGGCTCACAAGCAGCAGCCGTACCGAGAGTTTGCCTTCATCCAATAAAGCTACCAAAGTTCAACGGTTGCATGAGAGACTTTCCCGTTGGCGAAGAGACTGGGAAAACCTCCAGCGACAGGGAGATCCATCTGGGTCAGCCGAAGTGAAAAGATTCCAGCTCCTAGACAGTGTGGAGGAGAGAGTCATCAGTGGCGTTAGGCTCTCAAGCTACGACACTGCTCATGATATGTTTAGGGTCCTTGAAAACCGGTTCGGGAATAAGACCACCATCGCTATTCAAATAATTGAAGAGTTGCCGGTGGCGAAAGGTAACCAGCCGAGGAAAACAATAGAGCTCATCCAAGCTGTTGAGAAGGCCCTTACTGACCTGACGGACGTAGGGAGCATTGATGATATAAAGAATCCACTTGTTATTAAATCTATTGAAAGCAAGCTGCCTGAATGTGAGCTGAGGAGCTGGCTCACCTTTAAAGCTGCACCTGTGAACAATGTCACCCCTGAAGGCCAGTTTGACGCTCTCCTAAAATTCCTAAAAAATGAAGAAGTAGTCCTTGAGGCGTTGGTGCAGCTAAGACCCTCAGAAGTATTTGAGAAGCCAAGCAAGCCAGAGTGGAAGACGTTCACACGAGCCACAGGAATGGATGCGACTGGAGAAGAATGCAGCATGTGTGGAGATGAGGAACACGGAGGCAAGATTTTCTTCTGCAGAAGGTTCAAAGCGCTCAGTCTGGCTGAGAAGAGAGACATCGTCGAAAGGAATGAAGCCTGCCAGAGATGCTTGACATCCCATCAGAGGGATGGAGAATTGTGACATACATGGGTACGTGGGTTGGTCATTACCATTATTACTGTATTTATGACACCATCTGAACATCAGGTTAGTATATTTAATGTGTTATGTTTTGTATGTGATGTGTGTGTGTGTGAGCATGAGAGCTAATGCTGTCTCTTTTTCTCTTCCTGTCAGGTGCCGCCCGTCCCTACACTGAAGAGTGCTGATTGCCTAATGAATGACAGCTGATGGCAATCACCTCGAGAGGGACGGGTGGACAAATACCTGACAGCACACACACATCTGGGCGCCTCATTCTGTCAATTGCCAGTGACCAGAGTGGAGTGAGGTTGCCATTGTTTTCCACTGTTGTGTGGAATTGTTATTATTGTGTGTTCTGGCTGTTCACACTGCTTACCTGGTGTATTTGTGTCTGTGTTGGTTGCTACCAGGTAAGTGCAAATAACAATATATCTTGTTGGCCTCTGTGCCTTCTATCACTATTGTGTGGATACTATAGTGAGTACTCCTTATGCCATTTACCACTGTGTGTGGGCAACTGTAATATTGTGTTGGCCTTATTTGTCGCTACTGTATAGATTAGCAATTGTTTCAGTGTATATATTATTGTTGTTGGCCTCTGTGCCTAATTGCCACTGTTCCCCTGGAACTATATATATATACATTGTGTTGGCCTTAGTGCTGGGTGATATTCCAGTGCCAACCTGGTTGGCTGGTGTCTGTAGACACAGCCCATACTAGCGTAGTGTTCTCCAACTACCTTTTTCCCTATTTGTTTATATGTTTGTGGGATTACTTCCCCTCCTTACCATAACAAAGCAGTGGAGGTTTCAATCCCTACCCTGCCTAATAAATATAATTTACTATTTTTGGAACAACGCCTTGTGTTTATTTCTTACCTGCTCGGGACCGTGCTTAGTGCACTACTGAAGGGGCTGGTTTCACATACAGCCCGCTTCAGCTTATATTTTATATTGTCATTAGACATTGCTATGTGTACGAGACAGAGAGGACAAAGCGGCTGTACGAGAAGAGAGGAAGGAGGTGAGAGACAAGGAGGAGAGAGACAGAGAGAGAGACAGGCTGGAGAGAAAGGAGGTGGCTGATAGGGAATTTCAATTGGCGATGAGGAAACTGGAGTTGGAGTGTGGTGACGCTAAACGTAGCACCACTTCCTCTCCAGTACTTTCCGACTCCCAGGCACCCTTTGATATTAGCCAGCATATGTCCTTGGTTCCCCCCTTTCATGAGTCTAGAGTGGAGGTGTTCTTTTCTGCGTTTGAACGCATCGCGCAGGCTCTGTGTTGGCCAGTGGGCATGTGGGCAGTTATGTTGCAATGCAGGCTCACGGGGAAGGCACAAGAAGCGCATGCCGCGTTGTCATTTGATGACGGCTTAAACTATGAGTGTGTGAAAAGCGCTGTCTTGCGTGAGTACGAACTGGTACCAGAAGCATACAGGCAGCATTTTCGCAACCGCCGTAAGTCTCCTTCCCAAACCCATGTTGATTTCTCCCGGGAGGAGAGACTTACTTTTGATCGGTGGTGTTCTGCGTGTGAGGTAAAAGACTTTGCATCGTTGAGTGAATTGGTACTTATGGAGCAGTTCAAAGCCACCCTGCCAGACCAAACTGTGCTCTATTTACATGGGCAGGGGGTGTCAACACTCCGACAGGCTGCGATTTTGGCAGATGAGTTTGAATGGTCACACAAACGTGTTTCTGTACGTCCTAATGTATGTGGTGGAGGTGGCTCATTCACTCCTCGTGAGTCAGCGTTCCAGCCACGCTCACCGCCGTCTAAGAGACCGGTGGTGTGTAATTATTGTAAAAAGACGGGCCATATGGTAAAAAGATGTCATACGCTGAGGAAGCGACAGGAGAAAAAAGGGTCAGCCCAGAAACCAAAAGGTGTGGGGGTTGATTTTATCATGGGGAACGATATCGCTGGGGAGAGTGTGATCCCTGTGTTGGAGGTTGAAAGTGCTCCATTGACTGACTTGTGTTGTGATGAATTGATTAATAATCACCCCAATGTTTTTTCTACTTGTGTTGTCACCAAGGCACAGGAGAGGAAGCAAACTCAAGCTTTGACGTTGAGTGACTCTGTCTGTGGCGAGGCTCTCGCTGAGGACAGGGGGGGGCCATCTATTGGCGAGATGGAAAAGGTTGCTGTAAGTAGCGTTCAGGGGGAGCTGGTAATTCCCGAGGTTGCTGACGTACCATTGCCACTGAGATGTCAAGCATTGATCACTACTCAGCACAATGATTCCTCCCTACCAAGCTGGTTGGCGGCAGTGGCCAGTGCTGCTGGCTGTGTGATAGAGGAGGGGGAATTAATGTTCTGGCCATTACCAAAATTCTAATTTGAGTGACACCATTTTGGGTCCTGTTGATGTTATTTTTACTGACACCATTTTGTATCCTGATCATGTTATTTTTGTGACGCCATTTTGAAAGGAGATGGGCGCTGTGATGGTGCCAGGGACATGTGCTGATTTTTGTTTCCCTGTTTGCTGTCCTGTTAATCGCGATGAGATGATTTTCTGTTCTTTATTTTTTTTCCCAGGAAAAGTTTCCAGTTTGTTGTCTCCTGTTGACAGGTCGGTATTGGTGGAGCGGCCTGTCAAAGTAGAGGTTAGGGAGGAGGTGGGCACTCCGAACCTCTAGCCTCTAACAGGCGGCGGTGGGACTGCGAAGTCCCGAGGGCACGTTAAGAAGGAACTATAGTGCTGGGGAGAGACTGAAGGGCCCCCGTGTCTGGTGAGGTATGAATCAACATACCACCGTGGTACCGTCTAGTCGGCGTGTGTGTCGCACACGCAAGTGTGGGGGCAACACGTGGTACGTGGATGACAGTTCACACCTAGCAGGGGGTGTTCTCTCTGTGAACAGGCAAGGCGGGTGAAAACGGTCAAAGTTTCCATACCCATAGCAAAGTGGGGTGGGGATCAGACCGTCGGTTCCTACCTGGGTGGCCAATAACCACTACGGGGTCTGGGGTCGCTATCGACTGGGTCACCTGCCGGTCGGATCGCATATGGCGCGGTGGGGGCCGCCGCGTTCGGCTCAATGTACAGTCAGGCCACTATAAGCTGAAACCGAGTGAGCTAGTAAGCGAGTAGTGTTTCTGTGATCGGTGGGTTTGAAAAGAAAACACCGGGAAGCAGAAGGCTATGGTCTGTCTGTCCAGAGGGGTCTAGATGGTCAGGCCTAGGGGTGGGAAGAGACCTAGCCTAGGAACTGCGCCCTGGTGTGGGAGGTTCAAAGGGTCAAAGCGTGTTGTTGTTTCTGTTCTCCCTGGTATGTGGTACTAATTTGATGTTGGGTAAAATAAGTAATAATGTTTTGCTAACCCCACAGGTTCGCTCTTATGGGGGGAGGTGTGACATACATGGGTACGTGGGTTGGTCATTACCATTATTACTGTATTTATGACACCATCTGAACATCAGGTTAGTATATTTAATGTGTTATGTTTTGTATGTGATGTGTGTGTGTGTGAGCATGAGAGCTAATGCTGTCTCTTTTTCTCTTCCTGTCAGGTGCCGCCCGTCCCTACACTGAAGAGTGCTGATTGCCTAATGAATGACAGCTGATGGCAATCACCTCGAGAGGGACGGGTGGACAAATACCTGACAGCACACACACGTCTGGGCGCCTCATTCTGTCAATTGCCAGTGACCAGAGTGGAGTGAGGTTGCCATTGTTTTCCACTGTTGTGTGGGATTATTATTGTGCTTATTTACCCCTTTTGGTGGACCAAGTACTGTGTCTTAATATATATATATTGTTGGCCTATGTGCCACTTCTCTAACTGAGTGAGTATCCTCTTGTTGGCCTTTGTGCCTGTTTCCACTGAGTGTGGAGTGATACTTTACTGCCCTTTTGCTATTGTTCCCTTCAAGTGGAACTGTATATATATATGTATTTGTAAACTGTATGCCATTGCCACTTTGTGTGGACTTGTACCTTTGGTACGTTCTGGCTGGTTGGTTAGTGTCGGCGGACGCTAATCTAGTTGTTTATCTATATCTCACCTTGTGTGTTCTCCCCTTACCTTTTTCCCTTTGTGTGTGTTCTGGGTTTAAATCCCCTCTAAAATAAACATAATTTTCCCTTTGGGGAAAGCAGTGGGTTTCAAGTCCCGCTACAATAAATATTATTTACCATTTGAAAACGTCTTTGTTTATTACCTACCTGCCCGGGACTGTTTTGAAAGCATTTACTGAGGGAGGCTGTTTTTTGTTCATGTGCAGCCGGCTCCAGTTACTATTTTGTGTGGTCATCAGACATTTGTACATGACAAGAATGCAGCGACAGGTTCCTTTGCAGGAAGAAGTGCTGCCAAAAGGGAGAGACCTCCGACCACCACTACCTCATGTGCTCTGCAGAAGGAGGGCAAAGAGGAGAGGAGAATGGGAAAGCAGAGGGTGGAAACAAGTGGCGTAAACACGGGAACACTCAAAGACGAGCAACAGAAGGCGCTTGCTAACGTCTCCCCCGAAGCAGCAGACCAGATTTTAAGGGCATTCACCAACCAAACAGCGGTGTCCATGAGTGCAAGCGGTAAGGGTGGTAGTCTCCGTGAAAAAAATGGCCTGAGGGAGCATCCTGTGCTTATGATGATCATGGAGGTCATAACAAATGGAGGGCAAACTATTGGGACCCTAGTAGACCTTGCGGCCGACACCAACTACATAACCCACCAAGCTGCCAAAAGACTCAGACTGAGAGGGGAGAAGATAAAGTTGGTTGTGCATGGAGTTGGTGGAATGAAAGTGAGAGTCAAGACAGAAAGGTACCTGCTCAAGGTCAGGATGCATATTTCAGAGGACACATGGAGTCCCCACCAGATAGTCTGTTATGGCCTGAATGAAATCGCCAGAGCAGGCAGAGTCGTCAGCCCGAAGCAGCTTCAAAGATTCTTCCCAGAGGTCAAGACAGAGGAGCTGGTCCGGCCAGAGAAGATCGAGCTCTTGATCAGCCACCGGGAGGGTCGGCTTGCTCCACTGCGGATGAAGAGAGTGGGAGACCTGGTGCTGTGGGACGGCCCGCTAGGCAAGACTGTGGGGGGAACGCACCCTGATCTTTTTGAGGAGATGGAGATGTCAATCCACAACTCTAAGACTCATTTCGCACACTCTATGAGAGCAAAAGTGATCAAGGTGGAGGAGATCTCCTGCGAGCTGGTAAACACCAGAAAAGGGGCTCAGGGCCTGGAGCAAGAAAACGAGGAAGATATCAAAGATTTCGCTATCACTCTAGTCAAATGTGAGCAAAACAGGCCAGCTGGGTGCAGAGCACAGCTGGCCATAAGGGAAACGGCGCGGCTGCCCAAGTTCTCTCACATGGATGAGGAGAGGAGGGTCCTTGATGAGAGCAGCTATGTGGACGATGTCCTCACGTCCCACAATGTCCCAGGGAAACTGGACAAGGTCACGAGAGGAGTGGAAGAGATCCTCACCGCTGGAGGCTTCTCTCTTAAGCCATGGGTTCAGTCCGGTCAAAGTGGGAGGCGTGAAAGAAGTCAGCCCAAGCATTCTGGTGAGGCTCCGAGTCTGGCGCTCGAAACCCTGGTGTTGCCCAACACCAGAGAGGCTGTGTGTAAGCTTCAGAGGAGGGCATCCACAGCAGTTCTTATTCGAGCCCAGCTGAAAAAGACGTCAAGTTCGTCCGAGAAGTCTCTGAGCAAGGCTAACAAGGCTCCCGGGCTCTCTGAGAAAGGAGGAAAAAAAAACTCTAACGAGTCCGGAAGGGAGGAAAGGCTCTGGAGCGCAGCCATCATCGATCTTACTAAACCTGAGAAGTTCAGCAGCTTGGCCAAGCTCTGTGGGGGGGGGATCAGCTGGGTCCGCCGAGCGGTGAACAAGTGGCTAATCCGAGGTGGAGCCATAGAGAGAGCAGAGTGGTTGGCCAAGCACTTGAAACAAGCAAAGAGTGTGCTGATAAAGATTTGTCAATTTTGTCGCTAACCATGGCTGAGAAATTTGTTGCATTAGAGGAAGAAAAGGCCTCTTTACATACTATGATGAAACGGTCACAAGAAAGTCATCAGTCTGAGTTTAATTCTTTAAAAAGTGAATTAGATAAAGTATCAGCACAGTTGCAAATGACGGAGTACAGTCTTGAGGCGAGAGAGAAGATCCACCATGATGAGTGTGAAGGGGCCTCTGTCCTGAAGGAGAAAGTGGAGCATCTCCACGTACAGTTCCATAAGGAGTCAGATAAAGTGAGAGAGGCAGACACTTTCAGTGCCACGAGGTGGCGCCAGAGTTAGCGCTTGAATGCCACCATCGGCGCCAATGTTATCGTTAATATCGCCTAATCTATGTTTTAAATTATGGCTATGTGTCTAATCTGCCCGTCGCTTATCAAAGTATCATTTTCCAGTCAGTGCTGTCAAGGCAGATTGTTTTTTTTTTGTATTTTATTTTTTTATTATTTTTTAAACAAACACATAAACAAACATGACAACACACGATAAGATATACAATCATTAGTTGTCAGTGCACATCCAATGAAATCACATTTTAGTTAATTGTCTTATATAGGATATACCCTTAATACCTGTTATCTAAAAACCTACACACATATGCTCCAGCTCGTACCCCCCCCCCCCCCCTTCCGGACCCCCCATTGGATAATCCATCCATTTTCCCTCGCTCCTAACCAGACATTACCATTATATGCTAGCTTTTATTTTCTCCACCACTTCTAACCACAATGTCATTTTGGATTCATTGAGACCCAAAATTCTTGCTGTAGATATTTCTTGATAGATCACATCGAGATATGTAATAATCCAGACCTATCGGCAATTTTTTTCCGGTTGGAACCATCGTGATGCTATCAGCTTTTTAGCCACTGTAATACCCGATAAAACCAATCTCTTTAGCTGTGGATGTACTGCACACTCAGATTGGTTTTTTTTCGCTTCATTTCCGTTTGAGAGCATTTTGAAAAGCACCCATTTTGAGGTAAAAAACAGTCCATTCTGGGGCATTCTATGATAATCGTCTTTTACTGGAATATTCCAGAACGTTGATATTTGTCGGCCTATTTATGAATCGTTTTCAAATAAACGCTAGAAGGGGTGGCCAACCCGCGGCTCGCGAGCCGCATGCGGCTCTTTGCCCGTCAATGTGCGGCTCTTCCATCCATAAAAAAAAATTAAAAAATATAAAAAAATAAAATTTTACTTTTTTTTTTTTTTTACTTTTTTTTTTTTTTTTATGTCACTCATTCCATAAGGACGTAGAATAAACATTTACAATTTTTTTTTAAATGGTCCATTTGCATGTTCTTGGTATCTGAATCTAGGGACATATATGGATCAGTGTCAGAAATAGTGTGTCTGTTACTAGGCTTGAGTAAATTGTAATGAACCAAAGGAGAATATCAATTCTATTTAAAAAAATTATTATCTTTGACTGTAAATAACACCATGCTAAAATTGACCAGACCTGAAAAATCTAAGCAAATGAATAAAGGGAAGATGATTAAACAGAAGGTTTTGTAGATACAGTACTGAATTCTGCCATCTTTTTTATAATGTAAATTTCTCCACCATTTTTCATCATATTGCAACACCGTTTTTTGCAACACGTTCACAGAAAGGTAGAGAAACTAACTGCGTTCTGTTTTATGGCAATAACGTTCAGGTTTGTGGGAGATAATCCCAAAAAATAAGAGAAATTAAAAAGTAAATCCAGAAGTCAGATGATTGACAGGGGCTGGTGTGAGCTGGGTAGGGTAGTTTTTCGAAATTTGAAAGCCCTGAGTCTCTTCCTTCAAAAGACTACACTCACTTTTGGCTGTGCCACTTCCTCCTGTCAATATGCGCCGGTTTCCGACTCAATGCCCTCAGATTTCTATAATCTTATATTTCACTAATAACAGTTCAAATAATTGGTAAACAAACATAATGCTGAAAATATACACTTTTACTGTATATCTCGGGCTTAAGAGGTTAACCCTGTGAGGCCCAAATTAAAAAGAAATTAGCAACTTCAGAGGCCAGAGGGTGGGACATATAAACACATTTACTATCAAATAGCATTGTGAGGCTGAACAACAGGACCAATTGACTATACATGTGCTTAAAGGGGAACTATCTTATAAATGGCTTTTTTCAGTGTTTACCATTGTTTCTTAGCTATGTGGACTTATATTAATAGGATATATGTCTCTAATTCTCATATTGGCGAATTCTTCCAATTCTCCTCTCACAATATTCACCCTCACTGAACTGAGTCATCTGAAAATGTGCATATCTGTGATGTCAGAGATTTCTCAGCTGCATAATAATGTGGCAGTTGATGTGGCAGTTGGCACCAGGCCACACAGTGGTTGGAGCCCAGCCTCAAAACGGCTTAAGATCTTGAGGTAGAAAAATGCGGTTTTTAGTACTTGATTAGAAATACAAAACAATGCATTTTTTTTGAAAAAAACCTAGGTGTTCCATAGACTCACAGGAATTGTGTAAAAGTGCCCAAATAGTGAAAGAAATAGTAAAATAGTTCCCCTTTAACATTTTTTAAATAAAAATTTTTTTTTTAAATGGCTAAAAGTGATTTTGTAATTTTGCAACCGTGGGTCTCACAGGGTACTTTTAACCCTGTGAGGCCCAAATAAAAAAGACATTAGCAACTTCAGAGGCCAGAGGGTGAGACCTATAAACACATGAAGGGTGCCGTGACTGAAAAAAAAGGTTGAGAAACGCTGGTATATGGTGTGGCTCTTTGTGGTACCACAGTAATTTTTTTGTGGCTCTTAGTCTCTGACTGGTTGGCCACCCCTGCGCTAGATGATCAATATTATACATACACGCACACCCATTCGAGCCGCGCACGGATAATCGCTGTGTTCATTTCCTCTTGGATTTTTACAGTGAAACCGATAGAGGACATTTCACAAAACAGCTTATATCTTCATCTAAATTAGTCTGATTATCCTAACACTGATAACATAGATTCCTTACCTGACATCAGATGGTATCCAACTGGTATATTCCAATTCCTGATCACCATTCGAAAAAATCGATAAGTGTATAGATCCAACGTGATACAGTAGAACACATGATTCCGCGGGGCTCAGAGGCTCCAGAATGAACTCTGATAACCCCGGCTGCATCAGTGGACTGGAAAATGTGGAGTACAGGATTTTTTTCCCAATCCATTTTCATTGAGTCCATTCCAAAATCCCTTATGTCATCTGGGAGACGATAGGGGGCGCTTTTTTCCACATCTGATCGCCGGCGGCGCTCGGGTAGACTAGGGTAGGCTCGCGTGATGCAATATGATTTCAGATCGCTAAAAAAATTATAATAATAATTCCGAGAAATCTCGTGAGTGGCTTTCAACGAGATATTAATCATTCCGAGAAAACTCGTGAGTGGCATAGAAAGTGTTAACAAACATCATTGTCTACACAATGAATTGCAACAAAGATGAGCAAATCAACTGCATCAACGTTCAAATAAGTCAACGAAAGGAATTACTTGCTGGACTCAGTCAACAGCTGAAGGAGAATGATGCAGCCATTGCCCATGTCATGGATTCTGCCTCAATTGAAAGGCTGAAACATGCTGAAGAGAACAATGGTCTAATAGCACAGTTGGGAAGCATGGAATATGAAGCTCTCTGAAACAGCTGGAAACTATTCACTTGACTTCAAAAATTGGTGAGCTGATGGACAATGGCCATCTAAAAGCAGAGCTTTTCAAGCTATCTAAAGAAAAAAATGCAATTGAGAAGAAACTTCAAGCTGCTCTCGTTGTAAGAAAGGATCTGTTGAAAAAGGTTGAAG